>NC_142811.1:27891947-28041947 GCF_049724085.1 Artemia sp. Qi Xiang Cuo
TCCAACTCTTTCATTTCAAAGAAATAAATTAAAAATGAACTTTTAAAAAACACGAAAATGTAACTGTGACAAGGTAAACCAAGTCAAAACACAACTGAAATAGTCCAAATCTTTATTTTCAAAGAAATAAATTCAAAATAAACAATGAAAAATATCTAAAATGTAACTGTGAAATTGTAAAAAACTGTAAAACACTACTTAAATAGTCCAAATCGTGAATTTAAACTAAAGAAATTCAAAATGAAGTTTGAAAAATCAATAAAATGTAGCTGTGACACTGGAAACCAAGCCCAAATCCTTCTGAAATATTCCATCTCTTGAATTTCAAATAAAGAAATTAAAAAAGAACTTTGAAAAATCAATAAAATTTAAATTTGAAAAGGTAACAAACAAGAAACCAATACTTAAATATATCAACTCTTTATTTTAAACTAAAGAAATTAAAATTAACAGTTTAAAATAAAGAAAATTGCACTGTGACATTGTAAAACACATGCAAACACTAATTACAAATTCAATCTCTTTATTTTCAAAGAAATAAATTAAAATTGTACTTTGAAAAATCAAGAAAATGTAACTGTGACAAGTGGAACCACAACCAAACACTTCTGAAATAATCCAAATCGTGCATTTCAAAGAAATAAATTCAAAATTAACTATTAAAAATCAATAAAATGTAACTTTGACAAGGTAAACCACAAACAAACACTACTGAAAGAGTCCAACTCTTGCATTTCTAATAATTACATTATTAATGAAATATGAATAATCAAGAAAATGTAACTGTGACAAGTTAAACCACAACCATACTATACTGAAATATTACAAATCTTGCATTTCAACTAATTAAATTAAAAATGGACTTTGAAAAATAAATAAAATTTATATATTGTAATTTAAACCACAATCAAACTCTGCCTGAAATATTCCAACTCATGCATTTCAATAAAAGAAATTCAATATGAACTTTGAAAAATCAAGAAGATGTAACTGTGACAAAGGTAAACCACAACATCACACTACTGAAATATTCCAACTCTTGCATTTCAACGAAAGAAATTCAAAATGAACTTTGAAAAATTAAGAGAATGTAACTGTGACAAGGTAAACCACAACCAAACACTACTGAAATATTCCAACTCTTGCATTTCAATGAAAGAAATTCAAAATAAACTTTGAAAAATCATGAATATGTAACTGTGACATGGTAAACCACAACCAAACACTACTGAAATATTCCAACTCTTGCATTTCAATGAAAGAAATACAAAATTAACTTTGAAAAATAAAGAAAATGTAACTGTGACAAGGTAAAACACAACATCACACTACTGAAATATTCCAACTCTTGCATTTCAATGAAAGAAATTCAAAATGAACTTTGAAAAATCAAGAAAATGTAACTGTGACAAGGTAAACCACAACCAAACACTACTGAAATATTCCAACTCTTGCATTTCAATGAAAGAAATTCAAAATGAACTTTGAAAAATCAGGAAAATGTAACTGTGACATGGTAAACCACAACCAAACACTAGTGAAATAGTACAACTCTTGCATTTCAATGAAAGAAATTCAAAATAAACTTTGACAAATCAGGAAAATGTAACTGTGACATGGTAAACCACACCCAAACACTACTGAAATATTCCATCTCTTGCATTTCAATGAAAGAAATTCAAAATGAACTTTGAAAAATCATGAAAATGTAACTGTGACATGGTAAACCACAACCAAACACTAGTGAAATATTCCAACTCTTGAATTTCAACGAAAGAAATTCAAAATTAACTTTGAAAAATAAAGAAAATGTATCTGTGACAAGGTAAACCTCAACCAAACACTACTGAAATATTCCAACTCTTGCATTTCAACGAAAGAAATTCAAAATGAACTTTGAAAAATTAAGTGAATGTAACTGTGACATGGTAAACCACTACCAAACACTACTGAAATATTCCAACTCTTGCATTTCAAAGAAAGAAATTCAAAATGAACTTTGAAAAATAAAGTAAATGTAACTGTGACAAGGAAAACCTCAACCAAACACTAGTGAAATATTCCAACTCTTGCATTTCAACGAAAGAAATTCAAAATGAACATAGAAAAATTAATTGAATGTAACTGTGTCATGGTAAACCCCAACCAAACACTACTGAAATATTCCAACTCTTTAATTTCAACGAAAGAAATTCAATAAGAACATTGAAATATTAAGGGAATGTAGCTGTGACATGGTAAACCGCAACCAAACACTACTGAAATATTCCAACTCTTGCATTACAACGAAAGAAATTCAAAATGAACTTTGAAAAATCAAGAAAATGTAACTGTGACAAGGTAAACCACGACCAAACACTACTGAAATATTCCAACTCTTGAATTTCAATTAAAGAAATTCAAAATGAACTTTGATAAATCAAGAAAATGTAACTGTGACAAGGTAAACCGCAACCAAACACTACTGAAATATTCCAACTCTTGCATTTCAACGAAAGAAATTCAAAATGTACTATCAAAAATTAAGGGAATGTAACTGTGACAAGGTAAACACCAACCAAACACTACTTAAATATTCAATCTCTTGAAATAAATCTAAATAAGTTAAAAATTAACAATTAAAAATAAATAAAATGTAACTGTGACATGGTAAACCACGACAAAACACTACTGAAATATTCCAACTCTTGCATTTCAATGAAAGAAATTCAAAATGAACTTTGAAAAAATCAGACCTTTGGAGGGGGGGGGGCCGGGGGCAGGGGGGTCGTTCTGTGTCTCAATGCACAAAAAAAGTATAAAAAATGGGGAGGGAATGGGGGGGAGGAGAGGGGAGGAGGAGAAAGAGGGAGGAGGAGGAGGAGGAGGTGGGAGGAGGTGGGAGGAGGAGGAGGAGGAGGTGGGAGGAGGAGGAGGAGGGAGGAGGAGGAGGAGGAGGGAGGATGAGGAGGAGGGAGGAGGAGGAGGTGGGAGGAGGAGGAGGAGGGGGCCGGGGGAGGGCCTTTGGGGCACAGGGAGGGCCTTTGGGGCACAGGGAGGGCCTTTGGGTGTCTGGGTGACATTTGGGGACCGGTGGATGGCCTTTGGGACCCCGTTGGTCCTTTGGGAGCTCGATGGGCCTTTGGGGGGCCCGGGGATGGCCGTTGAGGGTCTGGGGTGGGCCTTTGGAGGCGCCGGTGGCCCTTTGGGAGCTTGGGGGACCTTTGAGTGTCCGGGGGGGGCAGTTGGGGGCCTGGGGGACATTTGGGGACCGGTGGAGGGCCTTTGGGAGCCCGGTGGACCTTTGAGGCCCGGGGGGCGGGCCTTTGGGGTCCGGGGTGCCCTTTGGGGTCTGGGGTGCCCTTTGGGGTCCGGGATACCCTTTGGGGGTCCGGGGGCCCTTTGAGGACCAGAGGAGGGTCTTTGAGGGTCTGAGGAGGGCGTTTGGAGGGTTGGGGCTCTATGGGAGCTTGGGGGGCCTTTGAGTACCGGGGGCTTCCTTCGGGGTTGTGGTGGGGGATCGGAACCCTTTGGGGTTGGGGTAGAGGACCTCACAACACTGTTCAAATGGAACTTGTGTATTATAACGACCACACTCAAAACCTCTTCTAAAACCCTTTCTAAAATCTTCTTTCAAAATGTCTCTAACGGTTTCGCCGAAATAATCCCATAAAATGGATAAAACCGTTTCGCCCAAATAATCCCTAAACGTAATTTCAGCGTGTTCCTTTTGTATGGCATATGTGCGCTAACGCATTTCAAATTTCTAGGAAACCCTTTCCTACGTTAATCTCTTCATCTCATAAATTTTCCTAGCTAAACTATTAGGGTTTCGTTAGAATATCAATTTACCTCTCCGACTTAAAGCTCCGTGAAGCCGTATTTAAAAATAGAATTTCTATCTCTTTAGACTCCCGCATAATTCCAAGATAACAAGTGATGTCAATTATAATTCCTGACACTAAAGATCAATGAAGCCCTATTTGAAAATAGAATATTAATTTTTCTCTCTGACCTAAAGAACTTTTATCCCTCAGACCTAAGATTAAAGAAGCCTTAATGTTTCTTAATTCTCCCCTTCGTGAATCAATAATTTCCCCTAGCGATTATGTAAATCAAGTTCACAGGTGCTATTTCTCAGGTTAAGCTAACCAAACAACAATGAAGCCATGTTTGTTTCTTAATTCCCCCTTCCTCAGACCTAAGATTAAAGAAGCCTTAATGTTTTCTAATTCTCCCCTTCGTGAATCAACAATTTCCCCTAGCGATTATGTAAATCAAGTTCACAGGTGCTATGCTCGTGAATCAATAATTCCCCCATCGATTATGTAAATCACCCCTCATGCCATTCGCACGTGACCAAACAACAACAGATCAATTGACCTTGACACACCCACATTAGACTCGATCGATAATCCTTGAATAAATTATGTCCCGTCAGCATTAAACTAAATTGTAGATGGCAGCAGGGGTGGGTGACCGTGTCAATAGGGTCACTTCTACTGATAAGCCCTTTAGGAGCTGAGCCAAAAAAAGTTTGGCTCCAGGAGGCAAGTATAAAATTTTCTTCTACAGAGCTATAGAAAAATGCAGTTTTTTGTAAAAAGGATTTTTTTGAATTATTTGATCGACTTGATCGACTCTTACTAGGCTGCTAGCTACCGCTGCAACCATGATAAATATAGTTAAAATATTCATGTATAAAATGATTTCTTTTATTCCTTCAGCCACTATGGGCTTCAGTTCATTGATTAATGTAATTAATATAATAACAAAAATAAAACTAATTTAAAATTTTAATGTAGTTTTTTAGTTTGAATTGAATGATTCAAATTATTGCTCGGACACCATAAATATTTTTCAGTTTACATAACAACTTTAGTAACCCAGAACTGAGAACAAATCACATTTTTTGGTTTTCCCCTTTTTTCAAAAATAAGGCAAATTGTCTCAGGCTCGTAGCTTTTTAAGGCTAAGACCAAAGTTGTTGAAACTTACATATTTGAAATTATCATAAAAATCCGATTCTCTTTATGTATCTATTGGTATCAAAATTTTGTTTTTTTAGAGTTTCGGTTACTATTGAGACGAGTCACTCTTTCTATACAGTTCTACATACGGACTGTTTGATTGCTTCAAAAATTTGAAAGGACTGCAGTATGAAAAGACATCAAAAGTGCAGTTTTTTATAAAAAGTGGTTCCTTTTTTTATTTTTTCGTTTGTTTTTGATTAAAAAAGGCCCTATAACTCTAAATTTCCGTTTGAATGAGCCCTCTTGTGACATTCCAGGACCACTGGGTCGATACAATCCCCCTGGTGAAAAGGACAAAAAAAACTAATAAACCACGCATCCGTGATCTTTCTTCTGGCAAAAATACAAAAATCCAAATTTTTGCAGATAGGAACTTGAAACCTCTACAGTAAGATTCTCTGATACGCTGAATCTGATGGTGTGATTTTCATCAAGATTCAAAAGCTTTTAGGAGGTGTTTTTCCCTTTTTTCAAAAATAAGGCAAATTTTCTTAGGCTCATAACTTTTGATGAGTAAGACTAAACTTGATGAAACTTACATATTTAAAATCAAAATAAAAATCCGATTCTTTTGATGTATCTATTGATATCAAAATTCCGTTTCTTAGAGTTTCGGTCACTATTGAGACGAGTCGCTCTTGTCTAATGAAACTAGAATAGCCCCATTTACAATGAACTGTATCGATCCCTTGCGTAATTAATTGAAAAACAACTTTCCGAAAAATAAGTTTTTCAAAGAAAAGTAAAGGCCATTTTAAACTTAAGCTCAGCATATACAAATACCTGTTAAAATTCAAACTCAAAACGACCAGAAATTACTATTAAAGAATAAATGAAACCCAAAATGAACAGAAATTAAATAAGCAATCATAGGAAAAAACATACAACAAGTAATAGTATAAATGAATAATAAATAGATCTTAAAGCGAGTAATGCTTTGATTGAATATGAAAATCAAGCTTAAAACGAAAAAAAATATTTTGCTATCGAAGTATAAATGAAAGTTAAAACGAACGCAAATTAAATAAACAATCAATGCAAACAAATATACAATAGATATTAACGTAAATGAATAAATAAATCTTAAAACAAGTGAAACTTAAACTGAATATGAAAATCAAGATAGAAACGAACAAAAATCACTACAAACAAGAGTTTGGGTATCGCCTCCTTCTCTCACTGTAAAAGTATAAAACCTACTGCGTCACTGGCGCTTTGATGAAAACCAATTTTTTTTTACAAATATTTTCTTTTGTACTTACCATTGAAGATAAACATTAAAATTAGAGTAAAATTTTGAACTGAAGAGCTTTCAGCAATTAATGTCATTATACATCAAATATTCAGTTTAATTTATTAGTTCTTTCTAAAGTTGTTCAAGAAGAATATAAGTTTCACTACAAACAAGAGTTTGGATGCTGTCAAATCAATTAAAAAAAAAAAAAATCAAGTTTTCATCAAAGTATCAAAACTGGTATCGAATGAGCCCTTTTTGAAGTTTCTACGACATCGCTTTCTATATAAAAAAAACCTTATATGCCCCCAGGGCATAACTTACAACCCTTGCCCTGAGGGCCATGGGGGGGGGGTTGTGTCATCCTTAAAATAAAATGGCTATCTTAAAATTTTGATTGGATGTGTTTGGGGAAATGGTGGGCATGAGAAGGGGTTTAGTTGCCCTCCAATAACTTCTGATTATTAAAAGGGGCACTAGCCCTTTGAATTTTCAATTGAATGAGTCTTTTGTGAAGTTTTTACGACGAAGCTTTCTATAAAAACCTATATGCCCCCAGGGCATAACTTACAACCCTTGCCCTTAGGGCTGTGGTACCGTGTCCTCCTCAAAAAATAATTTCTATGTGGAAATCAACTACGTAGAACAAATCGACTATCTCAAAAATTTTGATTGGATGCGTTTGGGGAAATGGTTGGCGTGGAAGGGGTGCTCGTTGCCTTCCAATAACTTTTGACCCTTAAAAAGGGCACTAGAACTCTCGGTTTCCAATTGAATGAGCCCCATTTGAAGTTTTTATGATGACCCCTTCCATATGAAGTGCCTCTGGAGAAAAAAATAAATAATAAATAAGTAAATAATAAAACATTGGTGCCGTATAGCCTGTACTATAGGCAACGCTATAGCATTGCCTCTGATTTCTTCTGGCAAAAAATACAAAATTCCACATTTTTGCAGATAGGAGCTTGAAACATCTACAGTAAGGTTCTCTAATACGCTGAATATGATGGTGTGATTTTCATTAAGCTTCTATGAATTTTAGGGGATGTTTTACCCTTTTTTGAAAATAAGACAAATTTTGTTAGGCTCGTAACTTAAGTTAGATCCTTCCCAGAATTTATAAAACTACCCAACGTATTATTACTCTTTAAAGCTACCTTTAGACCCTTACTTTGTAAAAATCTTTTAAATTTTTCACTTAGCCCGGGTACATCCGGTAAGGAACAAAAAACATCCTTCTCCCGAGTTGTCTCCAAGACTTCCTTAGAAATCTCTAGAAACTTTTTCCTTCTTTTTGAAAAAGTTAATTACTTCTTTTGGTTAATTAACCACTTTGGATACATGTTACTTGTTAGTATTTTTTCTAGAAAAGACAACTCCTCAAAAAATTTTGGAGAGCAAATACAATATGTACCCTGGCTAAGTGAAAAACTTAAAAGAATTCTACAAAGTAATGTTCTAAAGAAAGCTTTAAAAAGTAATAATAATTTGGGTAGTTTTCTAAATTCTGGGAAGGATTTAACTTCATTGGGGCAAAAAAGTGGGGCCTATCAGATCCCATGTACTTGTGGAAGCTCATATGTAGGACGTACTAACCAGAATTTGGAATGAGATTATTACAGCATAAAGACTCAATTTCATTGGCTTTAAAGCAAGTTTCTAAGTCGGAAGATTTTACTTCATCCCTTTCGGAACATATGTTTAATTTTCCAGACCATTTTATTTTGTTCGATAATGTCTCTTTGATTTCTAGTGACTAAAGCAAAATTTTAGTGAAACTCTTGAAATAAAGAAAATTTTATTCAAGAATATAGTTTTAAATAGTGACACAGGTGAATTTGGGTTGAATTCTATCTACGATAATTTACTAAAATCTGATAAAGTAAAGTTCAATCCACCCAATGCAGTTAACCTCCGTCCATGTGTTATTTCATTGAACGCTAATGAACCGGATCCAAGAAGGTCAAAGAGGCTATCTTTCACTTTTACTTTGAAAGGAATTAGAGTATTAAACAATATGTAGTTTTTATTTTATTTCGTATATAAAGTATGTTTTTACTGTTTTTGTTTAGTTTTACTACTGATGACGGTCACTGTATTTGTGACCGAAATATTTAGTATTTTTTTGTGAAAATTTTATCACTGTTTGTGACAAACTGTCTATTAAAAGGATTTCCCCAGCCCTCAGGGCAAGGGTTGTAAGTTATGCCCTGGTGACATAACGGGTTTTTATAGAAAGTGTGGTCACATAAACTTCAAAGGGGGCTCATTGGATTGGTAATCAGACGCTCTAGTGCTCTTTTCATGAGTCAAAGTGATCAGAGGGCAGCTACCCTCTCCCCCCTACACACATGTCATATTGTCCCGAAATGCGTCTAATGACTTTGAGATAGCCCTTCTATTCAAAATAGTCTAAATATCATATAACAAGGCTTTTGGGGTTGAGACAAACCCCAGAGATAAGGGGCAAGGGTTGTAAGTTATGCCCAGGGGGTATTTAAGGTTTTTATGGAAGGTATGGTTGTTTAACTTATGAAGAGGCTCAGTCTTTATCCCTGAAAAAGACTATCAAACAGTTCGTGGTAACGAAATATAAGTAAGGGGCGACCCGGCTCAATAGTAACCGAAACTCAAAAACTAAAAAACTGAATTTTGATACCAATAGATACATCAAAAGAATAGGATTTTTATGCTGATTTCAAATATACAAGTTTCATCAAGTTTAGTCCTACCAAAAAAAATAAGTGCTTGAGAAAATTTTCCTGATTTTCGAAAAAAAGAGGAAACAGCCCTTAAAAGTCATAGAATCTTAATGAAAATCACACCATTAAAGTCAGCGTATCAGAGAGCCCTACTGAAAATGTTTCAGGCTCCTATATGCAAAAATGTTGAATTTTGTATTTTTGCCAGAAGAAAGATCACGGATACGTGTTTATTTGTTTTTTTATTGTTTTTTTCCCCAGGGGTGATCTTATCGACCCAGTGGTCCTAGAATATTGCGGGAGGGCTCATTCAAACGAAAATTAAATTTCTAATGCCCTTTTTATGTGACCAAAAAAATGGAGGGCAACTAAGCCCCCTCCCACGCTCATTTTTTCCCCAAAGTCACCCGATCAAAATTTTGAAATGGCCATTCGGTCAGAATGGTCAAAAAATATATTGACTCTGCCTTTGAGGATGACTTAATAACCCACATTCTCGGGGGAAGGGCTGCAAGTTATGAACTTTGCCAAATGTTTACATATAGTATTGGTTATTGGGAAGCCTACAGACGTTTTCAGGGAGAATTTGGCTGGTAGTGGGGGGAGGGTCAGGGGTTACGTGGGAAAATCTTTCCATGGAGGAAGTTTTTAGGGGGGAAGGGACATTGCTATGAAGGGGGCGCCGGATTTCCCGGCATTATTAAAAAAACAATCAGAAATTAAATAAAAAAAACAAGTTTTTCAACTGAAAGTAAGGAGCAACATCAAAACCTAAAACGAACAGAAGTTATTACGTAGGCCTATATGATTTGGTTCACCTCCTAGTCAGTACCTCATTCTTTACACTAAAGTGTTTTTAGTACTTTCATAAGAGCTATTTATTCTAATCAACGACCTTTGTGATTAAGGCGTCATTTTGAGGATGACTTAATAACCCACATTCCCGGGGGGAAGGGCTGCAAGTTATGAACTTTGCCAAATGTTTACATATAGCATTGTTTATTGGGAAGCCTACAGACGTTTTCAGGGGGAATTTTGCTGGTAGCAGGGGGAGGGTCAGGGGTTACGTGGGAAAATCTTTCCATGGAGGAAGTTGTCGGGGGGGGGAGGACATTGCTATGAAGGGGGCGCCGGATTTCCCGGCATTATTAAAAAAACAATCAGGAATTAAATTCAAAAAAACAAGTTTTTCAACTGAAAGTAAGGGGCAACATCAAAACTTAAAACGAACAAAAAATAATTACGTATATGATTTGGTTTGCCCCCTAGTCAGCACCTCACTCTTTACACTAAAGTGTTTTTAGTACTTTTAAATGAGCTATTTATTCTAATCAACGGCCTTTGTTATTAAGGGGTTATTCTTAGAGAATTGGAACAAAATTCGATCTTTAGCGTAAAGAGCGAGATATTGACTAGGGGGCGAGCCCCCTAATATACGTATTAAAAAATAAATATGAATATTGAAGTTAGTTACAAAGTTAATTCGTAACCTACGTATATTTATTACTAATAAAAACGTTCGTAAATAAAATTAAAGACCTTTCGAGAAAGCCATTTAACCGAAAAAAGTAAAATTAATACGCAAATTTCGTTTTAATTATTCATGTACGGTGAGCCAAAACCAAAGCCTGTATAATTCAAAAATATTCAGAAATTAAATAAAAAAACAAGTTTTTTTTAACTGAAAGTAAGGAGCAACATAAAAATTTAAAACGAACAGAAATTATTCCGTACATGAAAAGGGCTGTCCCCTCCTCAACGCCTCGCTCTTTACGCTAAAGTTTGACTGCTACTCACAACTATATTTTTCAAAACAATAAAAACTTTAGTGTAAAGAGCGAGAAGTTGATGAGGGGAAAGCCGCTTTCATATATGGAATAATTTCTGTTCGTTTTAAATTTAAATTTTGACCCTTACTTTCAGTTAAAAAAAACTTGTTTTTTATTTAGTGTCAACATAAAGCGAACAGAAATTAATCAAAAAAAGTTTTTGCACAAAATAAATTTTTCCAAAAAATTTAAATAATTTCATTAAGAAAAAAATAAACAAAAATAGAATCAGTTTATAGATTATGAACACACTAATAAAAAATTTAAGTTAATAAGTAAATGATATCCAAAACAAACGGAAATTAAAATGAGACAATTTCGAAAGCATCAGCAACTAGACTTAGCCCTAATCTAAACCCTCTTCATTCTAAAAGCTAGAATATAATTTGTACTTTACTGAAAAAATTCTTTTAAATGTTTTCACTTTTATAGATTTAATAAATAAAAAATTAATTCGGATTTTAAGGAAAAAATATCAGCAGATGCATAATAAACTAGCAATACACATTTTTTTTAGTAAATTTGCTTGAATTTTTTTCGGTAAAATACAAATTACCTTCTGACTTTTAAAAAGCATAGGGTTTATAATCCTACTCAGATTAATTTCTACTCGTTTTGAGTTTGACTTATTTTAATTTCTGTTTTGGGGTTCATTTATTTATTGATACTGATTTTTGGTAGTTGTATGCTTGGTAGATTATTTGATTCTATTTTGTTCATTTTTGGTTTAATGGAGTTCATTAATTTATTTCGAAAAACTTATTTTGTGCAAAAAGAATTTTTGACTAATTGTAAATAAGAAGCGATAAATTAAAATGGCAAGGTACTGGTAGCTTGTATCAACACTACTTTCTTCCATTGTTGCTTACTAGTACTTTGTTTTTATACTTTGCTAGATCATCTTCAAGATAGAAAACTGTTGTTTCAAGCTCCCATATCTTCTAATTTTCAAGTATTACGCTTTATATTTTCACACTGATTGGTCAGTCATATAGTTTTGCTCGTAGTTTAATACTGTTCAATTCGAGGAAAGTATAAACGGGATACATAATTGGTATTATAAACATGTGTATTTTGATTTTATCGAGACTCATGACTATAAGAAGGTCGAGGCATAAATCTTTTGACAAGAAATGAGAGACGTAGACTATTTTTCAGATTATTTTAAGTAATTTTTTGTCATGTTGCAGGGCAGCAAAACATCTTCCGGTCGTCGTTTTTTCCACCTTCAAGAGAAAGCCAAAAAGTCTATTGCAGAACCTAATGAACCTGTGGATTGGTCAGACTATTTCGGCATTGATAAAAGAGAAGTCATTGATGATAATGCAAATGAGAGACTGAAAGAAATTACATTGTGGTGAGCCTCAAATTTTCTCGAATAAATTGGTGCCACAGCCACTCACATGCAAACGCATTTAGCAGATAGGATTGAATGGAGCAGGAGCGTTCGCCAATATCTTGGCCTTAAGTGACTTAATACTGCAATTTATTGTTTTAATAGTGGTTGAAGTTATGGCTGAAACGTAATTTAACTAGAGATCAGTTGCACCGCTCTTTTTTCGATATTTTTTACCTATTGTATTGTTTCGCTGGATCAATTTTTCACTTTCGTCTTGCAGATTTCGGTTTATTGCGAGAAGTTAACAAGGGTCTAACTTCCGCAATTCTTACGGTTTGGACTTTTAACCAGATTTATGATTTCGATATCATAATTTGAAAAGCTCCGCATAGTTCTTGTCTGGGACTTGACAGGGTGTTGTTAACGTTAAGAAGCCTAGAAAACTGAGTGTGCTAATGCGCCATCTGCAAATGTACGCTCGTAGGCTTCTATGTTTTAATACTTTTCATCGTTTCCGATCCATTCAGACGCCAAGGGTAAAAAACCTAAGGGTTGAAAATATTTCTGTTGGTCTCCATGCATGATAGTATTTTGGAAAGGGAACTATTCACTTTGGTAGTTAATGAAAGATGAAAGATTTCTTCTTCGGAGAAGAGAAACAAAATCTTTTCGAGAGATTTTTTTATGAAGATATTTTACATCTAAATAAAATTTAGATAAAAAAATAAAAAAATTTCATAAAGAGATATTTTACATCTAAATAAATGTCATAATAAAATAATTTACATATTAATATTCAAGTTTTACATCTAAAACTTGAAGCCAAAATTTTCTAGGATGTCTCATTAAATAGCATATAAGTCGATAACCACTAGGGGCTGTCAATAGATATATGACAAAGCTAGCTAGTATATGTGGCTGATAAGCTGCAAAAGGTGATTTACGACCCTGCCTGCAGATCTTAAGCACAGTAAGTGCTGTAACATACCGTTTATAGACCCTTTTTTTAGAGTTATCCCCTAGGCTAAAGATAGATGTCAGGAACGACGCAGAGTTCAGGATAGAAACCAGATGCGTCTCATGAGAATTTTATTCTTTGTATATGTAAACCACCTAATTAGATATCAATGATCTTTTCATTAAGGCTGTTATTAAGTGATTGATAGCTTGACCATTCTTGCATTAAAAATTATAGCTTTGAGATTCAAGTTGAAACTACTGGATATATTATATCCAGCACATATGGACTTGCAAAGGTTGCGACAAAAACATAAATTTTAGGAGAACATTTTACGAGATAAGCAAGAACATAAAAGAAAATCTTAGGACACTCCAAAATCTGGGAGTAATTTAGAAAAATCTACAATAGAACTAATCAAATACTAACAAAAGAAGGAAGTGCTTTGGCCGTGCTCGAGCATGCTCCAGCCGTAAGAAATGTTACCAATTTTTTTTGTTATAAACTTTATCAAGCAAACATATAAGCAGAAAACAATCGGATAACGATTTTCAGCCTATGAAAAGTTTTAAAACTAGACAAAAGCCAATAAATTTCCTTCACGTTTCTGTTACATACAGAATCAAAAAGGTTTTGATTTCTTTATAAAAGCCATCCGTCACTCTTTACCATAACTTTTATTCCGTCTTGTTATCGTTATTCGTCCAATCTATCTTGTTCTTTTTAATTTTCATGCGTATTGTGTTTTTGTTTTTTTTTGTTTAACGGCTCTCATAACATGAGTTTTAAGTTTATTTTTATGTAGGTAAAAAAATTATTTAAGAATGTATATTACATATTAAATATTTTAAACAATATTCATAATGTTTTATTTGTAAGTAGCCTACGGTGTTTACAAATAAAGCTTAGCTTTATAATTAATTTAAAATAGAATCTTTGGTAATAATGTGTATCTAATTTCAGATTTATTATAATGCCCTGGGGTTAAAAATGTGCTGGTTCAGGACAATTAATTTACATTATCTTTAATTCTAGGAAGAAGCGTATGAATCATATTCATGGAGAATGACGCGGCGTCTTTTCAAGAATATAATAACAAGAAAGATAATATAAAGATAAGTGTAGCATGCTAGAAAAATGTGCTTTGTTTTGTAAAAAATATGTTTGCTTCCATTGCTTGAATAAAATAGTCACTACCGAATACACATTGAAAAGATTTATTTTCCGAACACCTTGAAGGCTCTACCTAATCACCTTTAATTATCTTTTGGATTTGTTTAACCTTAACAGGATGCAGGAAAGGGGGATTATTGACAACAAATTACAACAGTACAAAAAATTATTTCAAACAAATTCGGGACAAGAAGTAGATTATACACAACAAGAATGTTTGAATATTTAATATAGTTTAAAATCCTGAAATTCTCTACCCCCTACAGTTTGGCTTAGTGCAAAAAGAGTTCTCATGGATAACCTGCTATTTGGGCTTCTTTCTCCTTGGTTTTTAAGACTGTGGTATGGATAAGGTTACCCAGATGAATCTGTTTAGAATCCTAACAAGAACCGGCGAACGGAACTACTCAAGCAAGAAACTAAAATTTTCTGCTAAAAATCTAGGGACTGTGAGGTCCCTAGGGACATTTTTGGTAACAAAAATTCAAAAATAAAAAAATATTTAAAATCGAAATATGATGCCATAAAAAAATGACTGGAATTATAACGTCATGACCTCATTGACAATCTTATAAATGGCATTGTATAAATCCTGTCGTGTCTTTATATTATTTAAAAATTAGTTGGATTAACGATGCTTCTTGACTACTAGAGGCCCTGCGTCGACCCTATAGTGTGTGTTACAGCCGAGCTCAATCTCAGGGTCCCGTACGACCAAGCTAAAGTCAAACCCACTGCGCTACCACAGGACTTTAAGTTATTTAAAAAAAAGTATTTTCTTTTGATTTAGTAAGGGGGCACAAAATGAAGTTAGGCATTAAGAAAAAACGTTCCGTATTCACATAGGCCAACTTAGTAAATACCAATATAGATTTTTTGTATAGATAATTTATCATAGGTAGGGCAATAGTTCTGTCTAAGTAAAGAGCGAAATAAGCACAATGTCTTATTTATTTTTATTTATTTGTTATTTTTTTACCAAGGCTCTTCGTAACGAAGGAGTTGTCGTAGGAACTTTTGAAAGGGGTTAATTTAATTGCAAATTGAACGTTCGATTGCCCTTTAAAGGGTCAGAAGTAGATCGGAGGGTAAATAGCCCTCCTCCTACGAACCTTTTCCCTTAGATAATTTCGGAGACCACACTGTCTTTCCATGATGATAAATAAAAGTTTAAATAGGGATAAAATCCTTTTAATAGACAGTGATAGAAATTCACAAAAGATACCAGATATTTCGGCGACATATGCAGTGACCGTCATCAGTAGTAAAACTACGGAAGACGGTCACTGCATATGGGACCGAAATATCTAGTATTTTTTTTGAATTTCTATCATTGTCTATTAAAAGGATTTTATCCCTATTTGAACTTTTATTTAGCACCTTTTCCCGGTAGCGTTGTTTCTTAAAAATTTTGGAATTATCTTGAATCAGATTGATTTATCAATGGCTGGTCCAACTGATGTAAAGCTTAAAAATCAAATGAAAAATTAAAAGTATTTGCGATTTGTTTTAATGCTAGAAAAGTTTTATTTTCTAGATTTTTATTCGAAGTAGCTTAAAATGCGTGTGTAAAATGCTGAAGATCGGGGAGCTCTTTAATGTTGGCATGCCATTAGAAGAATCTTGCCATTTTATCCCTAATCTAGCAAAATAATCACTATATCGATATTGGTAATCAAATATTTTTAACCTTTATACCTAATCAAGCTGAAAGTAAAGAGCGACACTACAATAAAAGTGTTTTGCTCGACAATCCTCTATTTTTTCCAGAAAAATGTAACCACCTGCTGCGCATGTCTTTTGACATCTGAAAAACTTTCTGTAATGCAATATTTTATATATATAGTGTTCAAGAGAGAACGACTGAGGGAGTGGAAGCCATTCTCCCATATATAGGTTAACCTCTTTGATTTGTGTTTTAATTTTCACCTTATTTTTCATTATAAATAATTCTTTTTTTAGTTTAATTTCTGTTCATTTTCAGTAGAACCCTCTGGCGCATCTTCATTACTTACTTTAATCTTTTAGGTTTTTAAAGCTTAAAAATTAAATGTGGCAAGACAGAACTAAACAGGTAAAACAAAGAACATTAATAAAATCTTGAAAATAATTTTTAACGAAAATGAAGCACACATTAATATATGATTAGAAAACAAGCGAAAGCGAGAATAGCAACAGCCAAAAAAGACAAGGAACAAACAACAGCAATAATCATACTTAATTGCAAAAAAAAAATTTGCACAGCAATTTGTTGTTAGAAGCTGGAAAAACATGTTAAGGTATCTAACGAAGTCATGGAAAATTATATAAAATGATGAACGAATTGAAAAAAACAAAGAAAAAGGCATTGAAAAAGTATCTGAGGTAATGATGAGCAAAAATGAACAACAAAATCTAGAGTTAGATGACAAGCGACATCGAAGATCCCGAAGGATGTGAGTTCAAGTTAATTTGCTGTAACAATGACTTGCTCCTATTGGATGAGCTCTAAACTAAAACTCTAAACCAAAACTCTAAACTAAGACTCTAAACTAAAAATCTAATCTAAAACTCTAATATAAAACTCTAAACTAAAACTCTAAATTAAAAAATCTATCATAAAACTCTAAACTAAAACTCTAAACTAAAACTCTAAACTAAAACTCTAAACTACAACTAAACTAAAACTAAACTATAACTCTAAACTTAAAATCAAATGTAAAACTAAACTAAAACTCTAAACTAAAACTCTAATCTAAAACTCTGAACTAAAACTCTAAACTAAAAATCTAGACTAAGACTCTAAACTAAAACTCTAAAGTAAAACTCCAAACTGTAACTCTTAACTAAAACGCTAAACTAAAACGCTAAACTAAAATTAATAACTATAACTAAACTAAAACTAAACTAAAAATCCAAACTAAAGATCTAAACTAGAACTCTAATCTAAAACTCTAATCTAAAATTTTAAACTAAAACTCTAAACTGAAACTCTAAAACAAAAATCTGAACTATAACTTTAACCTAAAACTCTAATATAAAATTTTAAACTAAAA
This sequence comes from Artemia sp. Qi Xiang Cuo, assembly GCF_049724085.1. Lineage (NCBI taxonomy): Eukaryota > Metazoa > Arthropoda > Branchiopoda > Anostraca > Artemiidae > Artemia > Artemia sp. Qi Xiang Cuo. The sequence continues at coordinate 27,909,230 of NC_142811.1, forward strand.
CTCTAAACTAAAACTCCAAACTAAAATCTAAACTAAAACTCTAAACTAATACTCTAAGCTAAAAATAAACTAAAACTCTAACCTAAAACTAAACTAAAACTCTAAACTAAACTCTAAACTAAAGCTCTAAACTAAACTAAAACTCTAAACTAAAACTCTAAATTAAAAATATAGACTAAAACTCTAAACTAAAATTCTAAACTAAAATTCCAAGTTCAAACATTCTGTTCCAAAAAAAAGAAAAATGTTACTGCAAACATTATTTTCCTAATAATAATAATCCCGACTAATATATCTGTATCATTCTCATTTCGTATTTCAAAAACATTAAATTTGATTTTGTTTCAAGTATATTAAATTTCATTTAAGACATAAAAAAGTTGAAAAAATTTTATGTTAAAAAAAGTTCAAAAACGTTAAAAAAGAATAAAAAATAAGTTCAAAAAAAAGGGGGGCAAAAGTTGGGGGATTGTGGCCCTTGGAGGTTGAGGCATGGATAACTAAGGTCTGTCGTATTATTGCCTAAATGTATACGGCTTTTTGAAAGAAGAACTTGCAGTTGCTCCAATAGTGTATATACTATGGGCGTCGTCAAATCCATAACCCCCTCACTACTTGATTTGTAAGGATTGTTCTGTATTTCTATGCTAAAATTCTATTCTCGGTGCCTTTTAATATAATGCATTTAAAATCCCACTTTATATTCACTTAATGTAAGATTCATACAAAAATGTAAATCAATTTCATCCAACCCAAATAAAAAATTTATTCATATAGCTCTTAATGGATTCACCTTGTCAATCATGATCATACAGATATTTGAAAATGATATACAGCCCGGTACACAAAAAAACTAGTTTTTCTACTTTTAAAACGAGTTATGCTTTGAAGGGTATATAATCAGGAGCAATGGCATAGCTTAATCCCTCAGGGAACTACCACTCTATTCTATAGCCATTCAAAAGGCCGAAGGATGAATAAATCATGTCCTGGTCGCGTCTATTGTACTATCACTACTTATCTCAAGCCATTCCCGAAATACTGCAGTTACGCTATTTTGATAACGTGGTCCCACTTAGTGTCTTTTGATACACTTTACTAGTTAGACGTAAACAGATTCTAGTCTTTAAAGGATTTTATAATGCAAAAGTATTTAGGCGGATCAGAAACAAACATTTGAGCCGCTCCCAAGCTTCATCAACAGACACAAAGCCACACAACTTGAAGTCCCCTTGACACCCCTCACATACCTGAACGTTTGAACTACAAACTCCAAGCTCTTCCAAAGATGTTGCAGATATGAAATTTTCAATAACCTGGATGCACTTAGACTCCTTATATCTACCCCTGTCTCAATGCCAAATAAAAACTTGAGGTCTGCCTCATCCTCCGACACTAACCTAGAAGTCTCAACTTGACATCTCAAGATGTCTTGAAACATTGGAGACACCCTTTTCTGTCAGGCAGGGTACATATAGTGTCTTTCAATTTACATTGCTACCTCACCATGAATAGATTCTAGTTCCTCAAGGGCTAAAACTGTTCAGATTTTTATGGAGATTCGAAACAAGACGGGAAAAAAAAATTGTACTTTGTCTGATGACCCAAAATAACGTGGCACTTTTTGTAATTACACTTTTTGAAGAAATCAACGATACAAAATCAATGGTTAAAATGGTTTTATAGCATACCGTTTCGACAAAGGGCTGTAAATTTCTAGACTTTACAGCCCTTTTCTCAAGGGGTCATGGAGGTCTTGTCATACCTGAATTTATATTTAATGGACATTTGACTATTCTGATAGAAATAAAAACCTGAAAATTTCGGTCAGATGTCTTAAGGGGTTGGGGGGAACGGGTTACATAGGAAGGTCGAGGGAAGCTGGTCAATTTTGATGCTTAAAAGAGCACTAGAGCTTTCAATTTGTAGTTGCACAAATCCTATCCCACGTTTGAACAGCCATCCTTTCTAAAAATCCATCCTTTTTGCTGGCAAAGTTGCCAGCAAAAAGCCCGTACATTGGAGTTATATGGCTCTTTACTTAAAAATTGCTACTGCGCCGCCTCTGACAGAAATAAAGTATGATTAGATACCTGAAAGTAGACAAGCTGGGAAATAACTTAATTATGTTTTCTATGGTGTCAAAAGTTAGTATACTTAAGTTGTTTTAAGATACCTGAGTCCTGAGTAATTTCTCAGGTTCTTCCCCTGGCAACCCAGGCACGTTCCGAGGTGGTCGATCGAGGAACATTCTTCAGATATACAGGATACCCTTGAATATCAAATGAGAGGGCGGGGACCAGGGGGAGCCAGTCTCTATGGGTCCTGGATAGTTGGTGTAAACTACTCTGGGGAATAAATACAGACAGAGGAGACGGTAATCCGATCTGAAAGTGATCTTGCTGGGCCCATCGGCGCGAAGACATTTTTCGAATAGACCCCGGCACTGCGCCGATACGGGGAGGCCGGTGGCGGTGGGACCAAAAATAGCAGCGGTGGCATGCTGTCAATGATTTTTCCGCACCGCCGCCGGTGGGATGTCGATGGCGTGCCGCCAGAGCGATCAATGTTGACCGCAAACATTAATTTTTTCATCAGTCTTTTTCAAATCCCAGCTTGAATTTACAATAGATTCGGGCCAATTCTTGAGTTAAAAACTTCACAAGTCGCTGCCTGGACGCTGATCTTCTTCGTTACTCATTAAGAGAAGTAGATATCTGGTGGCAACGAAATGGCTGTGGCGTTTCAGAACCCTTGAATAATAGTTGAAGTATCTATTAGCTATTTATTCTTAACATTAAAAAAGAATAAAAAAATTAATATTATTGCTCAGACCCCTTAAAGATTTTTGCAGTTGCAATTATAACATTAGTGATTCTGTACTGATGTAATTATAGCTAGCATTATAATATTGCATTTATGTTTACGCCATATATGGTTACAACCTAAGATTGTGATGTCATTCATTAATCCTGTACATGAAAATACAGTTTTTCGTAAAAAATTGGTTTTGCTCCTGAATTTTTTTTAATTATAAAAGGTTTTTAAGTACTTAAATTTCCTTTCAAATGAGCCATTAAACAACTCTCTGTGATGTTCCAGTACCGAGCTAGATGAGGAGAAAAGAAAAAACAGAAAAAAAGATGCCGTCGACGAAGAATATTGCATTTCAAGCCACTTTTCTTGTTTTTCAAGCCAACCTATTTCGGACAAGGCGGTTCTAATAGTGTACTTCTTTTTTTTTATCTGAGTCTATTTTAAGGAGTTACGGATAATTGTAGTTTTTAATATGGGGCGTGATCGTCTCTTACTAGGTTGCTAGCTACCGCTGCAACCCGGATATATAAGATTCTCTTGACTAACACCATTTATGATGAACTATATCGATCTTTTATGTAGTAAAAGAATTAGGCAGCTAACAAAGTCCATAATTTGTTCTTTAACATAAACTTCATTAATCGGATATTTTTATATATATATGTGGTCTAGTGGTCAGGATAATTGGCACTCGCCCAGATTACTCGAGTTCAATTCCCGGTATGGGAAATTTTTGCTTATGATGATTTCTTAACGAGTATAATCAAAATTATTGTCTATATAATGATTCCTTTTAGCACTTCAGTTACTATGGGCTACAGTTCATTCCTCAATGTAACATAAACTTTAATAATCAGATATTTTAGTATATCCTGCATGGTCTAGTGGTTGGGATAGCTGGCTCTTGCCCAGTTGGCTCGAGTTACAAACCCGGTATGGGTAATTTTTACTTCTGATGATTACTTAAGGAATATATTTAAATAATCATGTATATAATGATTCCTTTTATTACTTCAGTTGCTATGGGCTACAGTTCGTTCCTTAATGTAGCTAGGTTGCTAGTTACAGCTGCAGCCCGTATTTACATTACAAACAGGAAAAAGCCAACGGCTTTTTTCTTTGGAATAGTAAGAGACGATCCTCAAAAAAGCAGGCAGCTAACTAAGCCCATAATTTTTTGTTTAACATAAACTTCATTAATCATATATTTCAATATATTTTATCTTAATACACCCTGTTGGTATATCTACTCCGAAAGTCGCAGGTTCAATTCCTGCTGCAGGTAACTTTTACACATTTGTAAATTTAAAGTCTAAACAAAACTTCTATTAAAAACTACTACAAGAGATCCTCTTGACTGAAAAAACTTATGATGAACTGTAATGATCCTTTATGTAATTTTAATTTAGCCATAAACTAATTCAAAATTGTATCCTTGATAGTCTGCATGGTGGAGTGGATAGCGTGTTGGAATTCTAATCCGAATATCTCAGGCTCAATTCCTGCCGCAGCCAATTTTTACACTTGTAAAACATTTAACACATTTAAACATATTACACATTTAAAATTGAAAGTCTAAACAAGACTTCTATTAATAACTACTACACGAGATTCTCTTGACTGACACCATTTATGATGAACTATATCGATCCTTTATGTTAATTAATATATCCTACATGGTCTAGTGGTTAGGATAGCTAGCTCTCACCTAATTGGCTCGAGTTCGGTTCCCTGTATTTGAATTTTTTTACTTATGATGATTTCTTAAGGAATATAACTAAAATAATCATGTATATCATGATTCCTTTTATTACTTTTGTTACCATGGGCTACAGTTCGTACCTTAATGTAATGAACTATATTGGTCCTTTATATAATTACTGTGTTCTAGAGTTTGTTCTTTAATATAATATATAAAATAAACCTAATTGACAAACATCATTTATGATGAGCTGTATCGGTCCTTTATGTAACTTTTTAGGAGTTATGGGTTTTTACATTTCTTAACATTGAACGTGATCGTCTCTTACTAGGTTGCTAGCTACCGCTGCAACCAGGATTAACATGAAATATGCAGTTATTCGTAAAAAAATGATCCTATTTTAAAAATAATTTGTTTTCATTACAAAAAGTTTTTAACCCCATTAATTTCCTTTAAAATGAGCCATTGAACAACTTTCTACGATGTTCCAGTGCCAATCTATCTGTAGAATTACTAACCTATACTATAATTAAGTGGCGGATAAAATTTAGTATAGGGAAGAGGTCGTTCTTTATTATAATGGGGTTCAATTCCCAGTGGGTGGTAATTTTAATACATTGCCTTTAAATATAACTGTACAGGCACATACTGTAGTTAAGTGGCATATACAAGTTAGTATAGGTAAGAGTTTGTTCCTTATAATATTATTATATGTAATTTATTTTTCATAAGTCTTCGATGGTACAACAGGAAGCATAGCTGCTTGTTACGCGTGTGATCGGGGTTCGATTCCCCATTTGAGGCAATTTTTAAAATATTAACTTTAAATAAAACTGTACAAGCCTATAATATAGTTAAGTTTCATATACAAGTTAGTATAGGCAATAGTTCGTTATTTATTGTAAATGCAGTATGAAAAAAAGACAAAATGCAGTTTTTTTTGACAGAATTGATTGTACTTAAAAAGTATTTTATTTTTAATTACAAAAGTGACTATATGTAGCAATTTTCTTTAAAATGAGCTGTTATGCTGCTCGCTATGATTTTCCAGTTCCCAGCTAGCTGAGGAGAAAACAAGCGGAAAGAAAAAAAAATCCCGTTTGTGGAGATTATCGTGGTTAAAGTCAATTTTCGTGATTTTCAAGCCAATATATTTTCTTTGTTATTCAAGCCAAAGGGCGGTAAGTTTGCTATATTGAAGTTTTCGACAAGGCTGTCTAATAGTGTACTTCTTGTTTTAATCTGAATCATTTATCAGGAGTTATGGGTTTTTATATTTCTTAACATTGGACTTGATCGTCTCTTACTAGGTTGCTAGCTACCGCTGCAATGCGGAAAAATTGATTCCCGGAGAATTGAGTAAGAGATGAACCTCAAAAAATCAAGTAGCGAACTAAGTTCAATGTTTGCAATGCTTTGTTACTCCAATGATCGTCTTTCAATGTAGCCATTTATGATGAACTATATCGGTCCTTTATGTAATACCGCTGAAACTCTGATATTAAACTGGAAAATATTACAAACAGGAAAAAGCCTACGGCTTTTCTTCTTTGAAATAGTAGGAGACGAACCGCGAACGATCAAGTAGCTAACTAAGTCCAATGTATGCAATAATTATTTGTTCCAATGATCGTCTTTTAATGTAATAATTGACAAACACCATTTATAATGAGCTATATCGGTCCTTTGTGTAAATTACAAAAGGTTTTTAACCCCATTAATTTCATTTAAAATGAGCCATCGAACAACTCTCTGCGATGCATCAGTACCAAGCTATCTGTTGAATTACTAACCTATACTATAATTAAGTGGCGTATAAAATTTAGTATAGGCAAGAGGTCATTCTTTATTATAATCATAAATAGTAATTATGACGCCAGGGCGTAATGATTTTATTTCATGACGTCATCGCGTTATGATTTTACTTCATGACGTCTTCAGAAACAGCAACACCATGTAATGTTTTTCTATTCAGGTAATGGCTCTAATAAAGCTATGACGACATACATTACTTATCTAGTAGGATTTCAGACAAGGTGGTTCTAATGATGTACTTTTGTTTTGATCTGACTCTATGTTTAAGAGTTCTTGGTTTTTATATTTCTTAGCATTGGACTGATCGTCTCTTACTAGGTTGTTAGCTACTGCTGCAACCCGGTAGTGATGAGAGGCAGCCTGGCCGAGTGGTCCAAGGCACTGGTGTTAGCCACTAGTCTCTTCGGATGCGTGGGTTCAAATCTTACCGCTGGTATACGATTATGATTTATGTACAAAATCAAATGTCTTTGAAAAGACTGCAGCATGAAAAGACATCAAAAATGCAGTTTTTGGTGGAAAAATTTATTCTCTTTTAGAAATAATTCATTTTAGTTACTAAAGATTTTTAACCTAATTAATTTCCTTTGAAATGAGCTATTGAACAACTCTCTACGATGTTCCAGTGCCAAGCTATCTGTGGAAAAGAAAGAAAAAAAGAAAAAAAAAATATGCCGTTTGTGGAGATTAACGTGGTTAGAGTCTATTTTCTTGATTTTCAAGCCAATATATTTCCGTTGCTGTTCAAGCCAAATGACAGAAAGTTTCCTATACAGGGGTTTCGGACAAGGCAGTTCTAATGGTTTACTTTTTGTTTTGATCTGACTCCTTTTTTAGGAGCTATGGGTTTTTCTATTTCTTAACATTGGACGTGATCGTCTCTTACTAGGTTGCTAGCTACCGCTGCAACCCGGATAAATTGTCACCAAGCTCTAAGGTACGGTTAAATCTTTACTTTGCCTTAATCAAACCTACAAAATGCAACACCAAAGTGAACCATATTAATTTGTTAATGTTAAATGTTATAATTTACGCTGCTGAGCTCAATCAACGGAAGACTTGCATAAAGGAAAAATAAAAGCTAAAACCTCAAAGGTAAGAAACCCGTGTGACATAAATTAAATAATGTCATTTGGGGTCTTATCCGTGTTATTCTTCATAATAAATAATGCAAATAATAAACTAGCAATTGTTATTGCTACTAAGGGCTTTGGTTCGTCCTTTATTAGGTTGCAGCTACCCCTTCAACCATGATGGTTGTAACCTTTGATTATGACGTCACCCATCATTTTGTTTGAAAAATCATGATGTGTTTGATAATATCTTGTTGACTAACAGTTGCCGTAGCGTAATGGTAACGAGACGATCCTTAAAACATAAAGGATTTGCTTTCAAGCCTGTCTACGGTAACAGTTCTAATACAAATTTAATCTAAAGATCCGAGCGAGGCACTCAGTACCTTAGGAGAACATTGGTCCATCTGAGTGTGTGAATCCAGCCGTTAGAAATGAAGCAACAATATGACCGTCTTTTTCGCCAACAAAAAATTTAATTGCCTTAGAAATGTTTCCAGACTTTTGGCTTTAGCTGTTCAGATTTATTCAAAATCAAATGTAGTCTCGTATGACATCATACATACTAAAGATCCCTTTTACTTTTCCCTGTTGCTTCAGTTACTATGGGATTGACTTAGGTCCTTAATTCAATTCTAGTGCCAAGCTATCTGTTGAAAAAAAGAAAAGATAATAAAAGAAAAAAAGATGCCGTTTGAGAAGAATGCTGTAGTAGCTGTAAATTTTTTTTATTTTCCCTTGCTGTTAAAGTTAAATGACAGAAAGTTTCCTATATAGTTTTGGACAAGGCAGTTCTAATGGTATACTTTTTGTTTTGATCTGACTTTTTTTTAGGACTTATCGGTTTTTATATTTCTTAAGATTGGACGTGATCGTCTCTTACGAGGTTGCTAGCTACCACTGCAACCCGGATTATTCTGAAGGTCACAGGCTCAATTCTTAGCGCGTGCAATTTTTAAACGTTTGTTAATCTTAAGTCTAAACAAAACTTCTATTAATGACTACTACACGAGATCCTCTTGACTAACACCATTTATGATAACTTTATCGATCCCTTATGTAAAAACTGGAAAAATACCTGATGATATATAATTTTTGATAATTGATAATTATTTTTATTTTTTGTTAGGGTTTTGTTTAATAACAAGCCAACATATTTTCTTTTTTGTTTAAGGAAAGAGACTTCGGGTTATATCTACCAATGCAACCCGGATACTGCTGCAATCTGGATAGCTTACAGCTAGCCTTGGAACCACCATATATCAGTTACTGCGGGCAAGAGATCGTTGTTTACTGTAATTTTATGCTATATCATTACAAACAGGAAAAAGCCTACGGCTTTTTCTTCTTTGAAATAGTAAAAGACGAACCTCAAGCAATCAAGTAGCTAACTAAGTCCAATGTGCGCAGTGTTATGTTATTCCAATGATTGTCTTTTAATGTAATTTTTGCAATTTACAGTTAAATAAAATTATTTTGTTTAAAAGTTTCAGGAATTATTCTAGTTTCAGTTGACAAATAAGATTTTTTTATGAAATCGAGCAGCTAACTAAGTCCAATATATGCAATTATGTGTGATTCGAATGATCTTCTTTTAATTAGGTTGCTAGCTACCGCTGCAACCTGGAACTATTAAAAAAAATTTTTATCTTAAATTACAGAAGAAACTAGATATAGCAAGTTACTATTGAGATGAGTCGCTCTTACTCTATAGATCGTTCTTTACTGTAAGCTGCAACCCGGACTTTGAAAAGACTGCAGTATGAAAAGACATCAAAAATACAGTTTTTCGTGGAAAAATTTATTCTCTTTTAGAAATAATTTACTTTAGTTATAAAAGATTTTTAACCCAATTAATTTCCTTTAAAATGAGCCATTGAACAACTCTACGATGTTCCAGTGCCAAGCTATCTGTGGAAAAGAAAAAAAATACCCCGTTTAGGCAGAATGTTGTAGTAGCTGCCACTTTTCTTGATTTTCAAGCCAATATATTTCCCTTGCTGTTCAAGCTGAGGGACAGAAAGTTTCCTATACAGGGGTTTTGGACAAGGCGGTTCTAATGGTGTACATTTTGTTTTGACTACTGTTTTAGGAGTTATGGGTTTTTATATTTCTTAAGATTGGACGTGATCGTCTGTTACTAGGTTGCTAGCTACCGCTGCAACCCGGACTGTATTACAAAGAAGAAATAAGCCTATTGCCTTGTCTTGATTTGAATAGTAAGAGACAACATGGCTACAACCTACGATTATGACATCATTGATCAATCTTTAACACGAAATTATAATCATATTTTAGTTACTATGGGCTGGAAGTTTGTTCTTTACTTTAATTGGGAAGAAAAAAAACACGCAGCTGTGATCTTTCTTCTGGCAAAAGTACCAAATTCCAAATATTTGCAGATAGGAGCTTGAAACCTGTACACTAAGGTATTCTGGTATGCTGAAACTGATGATGTGATTTTCATTAAGATTCTGTGACTTTTGGGGGCTGTTTCTCTCTTTTTTCAAAAATAGGGCAAATTTTCCCAGGCACTTAGCTTTTGATAGGTAAAAGTAAACTTGATGAAACTTATATATATTGAAAATCAGCATAAAAATACAATTCTTTTGATGTATCTATTGATATCAAAATTCCGTTTATTCGAGTTTCGGTTACTATTGAGACCAGTCGCTCTTACAATACAGCTCATCACCACGAACTGTTTGATTATATTAATTCTTTAATATATTCCCTATAAAACTTCAGTTACCACGAACTACAGTTCGTTCTTTAATGTAACATTCAACTTACTAACGGTAACGACAAGATACCACCCAAAATCAAAACAGAAACGACAAAAAAATAATAAAACAAAAACAGTTTGGTACCACCTATGTTCAATCCTTTATACTGACTTACTATAGATTTTATATCATACGACACCATTGGGTTTTGTCTATTCTTTTATTATGCAATAAAGATGCAAGTTCCTTCTATATTATATTCAATTACTATGGGCTAAAGGTCATCCTTTAATGTAACTTATATGATGAACTTTATTGGCCCTTTTATGTAAACTTTAGTAACCTATATTATACTTAAGTGGCCTATAAAATTTAATATGGGCAAGAAGTCGTTCTTTATCATAATAATAAACTTGATAAAACTTAAATATTTAAAATCAGTATAAGAATTTAATTCTTTTGATGTATCTATTGATATTAACACTCCATTTTTTAGAGTTTTGGTTACTATTGAGACGAGTAGCTTCTACCACTATACTACTATACAGTTTTTTACCACAAACCGTTTAATTCGGCCCTTGAAAGCCTTCTTAGCACAGTGTATAGCGTGTTCTATTTTATCAAAGTTTTATCTAGTAGGGTTTCAGACAAGGTGGTTCTAATGATGTACTTTTGTTTTGATCTGACTCTAGTTTTAGGAGTTCTGGGTTTTTATATTTCTTAACATTGGACGGGATCGTCTCTTACTAGGTTGGTAGCTACTGCTGTAACCAGGATTCACATATATAGTTATGAGAGGCAGCGCGGTCGAGTGATCCAAGTCGCTGGTATTAGCCACCAGTCTCTTCGGAGGCGAGGGTTCATATCTTACCGCTGGTACACGATTATCATTTATGTACAAAAATCAAATATCTTTGAAAAGGCTGCAGTATGAAAAGACATCAAAATGCAGTTTTTAGTGGACAAATTTATTCTCTTTTAGAAATAATTTATTTTAGTTTCAAAAGATTTTTAACCCAATTAATTTCCTTTAAAATGAACCATTGAACAACTCTCTACGATGTTCCAGTGCCAAGCTATCGGCGGAAAAGAAAACAAAATACCATTTAGGCAGAATGTTATAGTAGCTGCCATTTTTCTTTATTTTCAAGCCAATATATTTCCCTTGCTGTTCAAGCCAAGGGACAGAAAGTTTCCTATATAGGGTTTTCAGACAAGGTGGTTCTAATGGTGTACTTTTTGTTTTGATCTGACTCTATTTTTAGGAGCTATGGGCTATTATATTTCCTAACATTACTAGTTTCTTTTTGCTCTTTACCACGTGAGGTAAGGCTTTTTCTTATTTCGAATAGTAAGAGACGAATTTCAGAGAATCAGAAAACTAACTAATTCCGATACGTGCCATGTTTTTTTCTTTACTAGGTTTCAGCCATCCTCAAAGCCTTGATACCGATGAAACTTATGTAATCCCTTTTTATGATCTACTAGACTGATCCTTTATATAATCTCTTACTAGGTTGCTAGCTACCGCTGCAACCCCGAAAAAACGTTTTCAAAAGATGCTTCTCTAGTATTAACTTGTCAAAGATAAGTGTATATTGCATCATCATACATATAATGTCATTCTTTAATTTAATGACGTTATTGATCAATCTTTAATATGAAATATGCAGTTTTTCGTAAAAAAAATGATTCTATTTTTAAAATAATTTGTTTTAATTACAAAAAGTTCTTAACCCCATTAATTTCCTTTAAAATGAGCTATTGAACAGCTCTCTACAATGTTCCAATGCCAAGCTATCTGTGGAACCACTAACTTATACTATAAATAAGTGGCGTATAAAATTTAGTATAGGCAAGAGGTCTTTCTTTATTATAAATTTTATATTTCTTAACATTGGACGTGATCCTCTCTTACTAGGTTAAAGTTTAAGTTTGCGGTAAGTTTGCTATATAGAAGTTTTCGAAAAGGCTGTCTTATAGTGTACTTCTTGTTTTAATCTGAATCATTTATCAGGAGTTATGGGTTTTTATATTTCTTAACATTGGACTTGATCGTCTCTTACTAGGTTGCTAGCTACCGCTGCAATGCGGAAAAATTGATTCCCGGAGAATTGAGTAAGAGATGAACCTCAAAAAATCAAGTAGCGAACTAAGTTCAATGTTTGCAATGCTTTGTTACTCCAATGATCGTCTTTCAATGTAGCCATTTATGATGAACTATATCGGTCCTTTATGTAATACCGCTGAAACCCTGATATTAAACTGGAAAATATTACAAACAGGAAAAAGCCTACGGCTTTTCTTCTTTGAAATAGTAGGAGACGAACTGCGAACGATCAAGTAGCTAACTAAGTCCAATGTATGAAATAATCATTTGTTCCAATGATCGTCTTTTAATGCAATAATTGGCAAACACCATTTATAATGAGCTATATCGGTCCTTTGTGTAAATTAAAAAAGGTTTTTATCCCCATTAATTTCATTTAAAATGAGCCATTGAACAACTCTCTACGATGTTTCAGTGCCATTCTATCTGTTGAATTACTAACCTATACTATAATTAAGTGGCGTATAAAATTTAGTATAGGCAGGAGGTCGTTCTTTATTATAAAATCTTGTTTCTGTTACTATGGGCTAAGGTTCGTTCTTTACTGTAATGCCAAGCTATCTGTGGAATTACTAACCTATACTATAATTAAGTGGCGTATAAAATTTAGTATAGGCAAGAGGTCGTTCTTTATTATATATATGTACAAAAATCAAATATCTTTGAAAAGACCGCAGTATGAAAAGACATCAAAATGCAATTTTAGCAGAAAAATTTATTCTCTCTTAGATATAATGTATTTTAGTTACAAAAGATTTCTAACCCAATTTATTTCCTTTAAAATGAGCCATCGAACAACTTTCTACGATGTTCCAGTGCCAAGCTATCTGTAGAAAAGAAAGAAAAATAAAGGAAGAAAAAAATATTCCGTTTGTGGAGAATAACGTGTTTGTGGAGAATAACGTGGTTAAAGTCAATTTTCTTGATTTTCAAGCCAATATATTTCCCTTGCTGTTCAAGCCAAATGACAGAAGGCTTCCTATACAGGGGTTTCGGACAAGGCGGTTCTAATGGTGTACTTTTTGTTTTGATCTGACACCTTTTTTAGGAGCTATGGATTCTTATATTTCTTAACATTGGACGTGATCGTCTCTTACTAGGTTGCTAGCTACCGCTGCAACCCAGATTGCTTTAAAAATCAAATATCTTTGAAAAGACTGTAGTATGAAAAGACATCAAAAATGCAGTTTTCTTTGTAAAAAGTGATTCTATTTAAAAATTTTTTGTTTTTTTAATTAAAAAGGCACCAGGGCTTTTAATTTCTGTTCAAATAAGCCCGCTTTCGACATTCCAGGACCACTGTGTTGATACGATCACCCCTGAGGGAAAAAAACAAAGAAAAAAATAAACACGCATCCGTGATCTTTCTTTTGGAAAAAAATACAAAATTCCACATTTTCGCAAATATGAGCTTGAAAACTCTACAGTAAGGTTTTTAGATAGGCTGAATTTGATGGTATGATTTTCATTAAGATTCTATGACACTTAGGGGGTGTTTTCCTCTTTTTCGAAGGCAAATACTCTCAGGCTTGTAACTTTTGATGGGTAAAACTAAACTTGATGAAACTTTTACCTTTGAAATCAGCACATAAATCCTATCCTTTTGATGTATCTAATGATATCAAAATACCGTTATTAGAATTTCGGTTACTATTGAGACGAGTCGCTCTTACTATACAGTTCGTTACCACGAACTGTTTGAACAAGGTCATATAGTGGTGAAGGCAATTTACCCCCAGATTTTGTAATCACATTTCCTTGGCGTTTGAATAAACTAGTTTCAATTTGCATCGGGGCTCCAGTAATCGGCACGCGGTAGGCTTGTATGTACTTGACTTAATAATTACGCATTAGCATAACCATCGCTTTATTCTTTAGTTTTAAGTCATGAGATGTCAAATCAACAATGCCAATAGAATTAAGAAACTTTGGCGTGAATTAAATTCCTTCTTCCTGTTATTGGTTAACAACAATTTTTTCTTACGATTCGATGTAACCATTGTTGTCGTTTGTTTTCCAACTGAAGATTTCGTTGTTCATTTTTGTTCATTATTACCTCTGATATATTTTCCAGGCCTTTTGCTTTGTTTGTTTCGATTCGTTCATCGATTAGAAGATCGATGAGATCGTTCATGGGATGGTTCGAGATCGTTCATTTATCTTTATGTTGTTGTCCTTTAAATAAATAAATGGATTTGGTGTCCTTTTCATGAAAAGTATGTTTCCGAAATTATAGCTCTAAACAAATTTTCTCAATTTCATATACTACCCAGATTTTTTTTTTTCAGGCCAGAAAATTCTGAGAAAACCAATTAAAAAAATGGAACCGTTTTCACAGTTGCTCTTTTAAAGAGAGTATATATATATATATATATATATATATATATATATATATATATATATATATATATATATATATATATATATATATATATATATATATATATATATATATATATATATATATATATATATATATATATATATATATATATATATATATATATTTATATATATATATATATATATATATATATATATATATATATATATATATATATATATATATATATATATATATATATGCTCTGTTTAGATGAGCAACTGTGAAAACGGTTCCATTTGTTTTTTGTTTTTCCTTAATTGGCACTCTCGGAATTTTCTGGCCTGCAAAAAAAAAAACGATCTAGATGGTGAAATTGAGAAAATTTGTTTAGAGCCATAATTTCGGAAACACACTTTACATGAAAATGACACCAGATGCATATATTAATATAATTTGCATAAATATACTTAATATAATTTGCACTTAACTCAAAAAAAAAATTCTATAAAAGCCTTATATGCCCCAAGGGCATAACTAACGACCCTTGTCTTGAGGGCTATGGGGGAAGGGTTATCATTCTCAAAGACATAATTTCCGGACCTTTCAACTACCATGAACAAAATCGCCGCATCAAATGCTGATCGGAAATGTTTGGGGAAATGATGGGCATGGTGTGGGGATGATTCTCCCTCCGATTACTTTCAAATGTTAAAAAGGACAATAGCCCTTTTTGAAGTTTTTACGACAACACTTTCTTTTAAAACCTTATATAACGTCACTACATTGTAACACATTAAAACCACACTGTTCTTCTTTTAAAATTTTGTCAACACCATCTCTCAGTCTCAAAAGTATCATCATAATGAGTAATTTGCTTCCCACAGAAACGAAGCTCTTCGGCAATTTAATCCGTTTCCTCAATTTTAAATCTTCTTAATTCGTATTTTAATGCTTTCCTACTTTCCTCGCGTTACTTTTATTTTCATATGATGTATCACTCAAATACTTTTTCTACAAAACCTTACTCTTTTCTTTCAAGCTAAAAGCATTTTCACAAATATTTTAGCTACGTTTTAACTTTTTGAACTTTCCTTCCTGAGACGTTATCTGCTACTATTCCTAAAATTATTCCGTCCATCTTCTATGTTGTCGAATTTTACACTCTTCAATTTCATGTCCAACTGTTCCTGGAAAGTTTCTCTCAATTTCTCATTCTGGACTCTCCTGATTTCCTTCCTCAATTCCATATTTAGATTAACTCTACACAATGCTGTACGATATACACTGCAATATCAGAAGTCCTATAGGCCCAAGTATCTTCTATTGATTCTCCCTGCCTTCGATTTAAAATAATATCATCAATAAGGTTAGCCATCTTACCACCATGTGAGCTTCTTGTTAACTTATGGGTTATTTTAGGACCAAGTACTGTTTTGGTTATAACTAAATTGTTAAGCCTACAAAATTGCAGCAGCCTATAACCGTTGATATTTCCCTACACCAGATTTATTTAGGCTGGGTTACGATTTATCCTTATTTCTACAAACCTGGTTGATGAAATCCCCTAAAAAATATACCATACTTCTACCTGGGGTCGTCTTTATTTGTTCCTCTAGCTGTAAGTAAGATTTATCTGAGTCACTGTCATATCCATCAGTCGGTTCTACAATGGCATTTACTACTATGATTGATACCTTGCGCTTTTTAGTCATAAAATGAGCAGCTAGAATTATATAGTTGATACCTTCCCAAACCAACAAGACTTAAAAGCTTCCTTATTCATTTTGAGCGCTGCTCCCTGCCTATACACCCTATCCTTCGGCTTGAGAAAATAAATTCTATATCACCTAATTTCATGATTCCTATCCCTGCGATATAAGTTTCTGAAACTCTGCAATGTATATAAAAATAATAGCAGTGTTTTGAATGACGGGACAATGTAACAAATTATTCTAGTTTGTTGTAGACAAGCAAAAAATTGTTAAGTGCTCTAATTTTACGGTAACTTTTAATAATAACAAAATATAATGAAAACTGCCCTGAATAACCAAATTGACCAAAACATAGACACAGAATGAGGCATTTATTCTTTATTCATTTAAAGATCTTTGCCGAAGAAATTCCCAAATCAGTGCCCCAAGTCAGTGACGCTAAAGTAATATGTACGAATGTCACCAAAGATGGTTGTAAAAAGATGGTCACCAAAGACTGTAGTCGCTGTGGTTGTAAATAAGTCATAAGTGCCGTAAAGAAAAGAAGCTATGTAGCTCTAGATGTCCCCGCAGTATAAACAGCTCTAGAAAATAGAAACTCTAGGATTTGACATTTCTATGTGTGGGATATGTAAGTACATGCCAAATCTGTGGATGCAAAATTTGAATAACAATTTTGAAATCTGGATGGAAATTTCCTCAAATTGCTTAATCAATTTCCTGCAGCATTATTATTGTTTCGGTAATATAATATTTTCTATATAAATTATTATTTTTATACATCCATTTGGGCATTTTTTAAATTGCCTGGTAAATGTGAACAATGCCCAATTATTTACACTGATCGTGACAGCTACACCAGTTTCTATGAGACCTGCGTCTATTCTAAAAAATATAAACGAACAGCCATGGGTATTAAGGCATATTGCGAGCGTTTTATTTTAATAAATAGAAATAAATTAATTTGCTTTGATTTTTTGTTTTGTTTTACATGGATCCATGATTTCTAAAATGAAATAGCAGTTTACTGTGTTTATGAATTAAAGTTCATTCTTGTTGGGTTCTCTTGCCGCATTTGTCAAAGAGAGCAGTTTGTTTGATCTGTAAATCCAAGTTTATCTCGATTCAATCCTCTAGCGTCAATGGCTTCGTAAGCGACATCTACAATGCTTTGTGAAGGGTTTCTAGCTCTTGTCAAAATCCATAGAATCTCTGAAAAATATAGATAGATACTAATAAACTGATGGAAAAGGTCAGGAACAGAGATTTTGTTATGACGAATATTCTTTTTAGAACGAATAGATTTAAGGCTATTGCTATGCAGTTCTCAAAATTTAAAATCTAGCACATTAAACTACTTACCTTTTATAGAAGATCAAAAAACTGAAAGAAAGGTTTTGTTTCTTTTTTTGTATTCATGAACACTTAGTTATACAAATACATTTTTTAGTCTTGTCAAAGTATCGAATTAGACACTTGAATTATTGCCAAAATAAGGCAAGAATATTTCTTTCTTGCCTGAAACAGAAAACTAGTTGCTTAAATTTCATCCATATCGCTTAAGAAGACTTGCTGTTTTCTGCAACAAAAAGTTATCATTTTGATATCTAAAAAATTCCCAGAATACTTCACATAATATTTTTACAAGACTGTAGTAAAACTTAATCTATACCATGAACCTTTGTATATTTTTGCCTCGAGTAATTTAAACTATGCCAATGGGCCAGTCTTGTTTTAATTCAAGAACGGATTTGTTTCCAGAGTTGGGGGTTCAGAGGCTAATTGAGCCAGCTTCCCTTGACGCCTAGTATCATACCATATTCCAAAACCCAATTTTAGTTCTCTCAAATGTAAGTACGAGAGAGGTAATTTTCTTATTTAATCGTGTTACAAATGCCTGATAAGTAATGACCCAGAACCCGAGATATGGTTTTTTTCATATTTTTTGGTTTTCCCATTGGTCTGGTGAGTAAAGGAATCCTCCTCCCCTTCAGGCAAGGCCCCAGTAATACATAACTACTTAAGCGCGATTATTTCCGGCTAATCTCGCGGATTCCGCTCTTCAAAATCCCAAACCTGGTTGAGTTAACCGCACAACCAGTGACTCCGGTCGCTCAAGAGACACGTTGGATGGCAATTGATTCTGAGCCAAGCTGATGGGAGCAGCTGTATGGACATTGACTAGAGATGGATGGTAGGAAAGTTTAATTGAGATTTTCTTGTGTGTGTGTGTGTGTTTTTCGCTATTGTTGTTTATTTACCATGTGAGGATCTGACCATTGTGGTTGTCATTTATCTGAGGGAGAAGGTGTTGGTTCCCTGGCCCTAATCATCAGTTAAATGCCTTTCTCATAAGTTCAATATAGGCATTCATTTGGTGAACACCTCTTGTATGCTGAGAGGATTACATGTTGAAAAACCAGTTTTTTGTTATACTGACTTTGTGCAATATTAAATATAAAAAAAACAAGTTTTTTTTAACTGAAAGTAAGGAGCGACATTAAAACTTAAAACGAACATAAATTATTCCGTATATGAAAGGGGCTGTTCCCTCCTCAATACCTCGCTCTTTACGCTAAAGTTTTTTATTGTTTAAAAAAATAAAGTTGTGTGACAGATTCAAACTTTAGCGTAAAGAGCGAGGGATTTAGGAGGGGACATTCCCTTTAATATACGGAATAATTTATGTTCGTTTTAGGTTCTATTGTCACCCTATATTTTTAGTTAAAAAAAACTTGTTTTTTTTATTTAGTTTCTGAACGTTGTTAGATCATTACAGGGTTTGATTTTGGCGCATCGTAATTCAATAATTAAGGCGAAATTTGCAAATTAATTTTACTTTTTTGGGTAAATGGCTTTCTTGAAATTTTGTTCTGACGTAACTTACGAATTAACTTACGTAGCGAACTTCTATATTCGTATGTTTTATTACGTATATAAGGCAGTTTGCCCCCTAGTTGGTACCTTACTCTTTACGCTAAAGTTCGAATTTCGTTCGAATTATAAGCCCCTGAATCGCAAAGGCCGGTTAATTAGAATAGATAGCTTTTTTGAAACTACTAAAAAAATACTACTAGTTTTTTTTTCTGATCGTTTTTTAAATAATGCTGGGAAATCCGGCGCCCCCTTCATAGAACTGTCCCTTCCCCCAAGGAAAAATCCTCCATGGATGGATCCTCCCCCGTAACCCCCTCCTCCAACACCCCCCCCCCCATCAGAAAAAAAATCCCTCCTGAAACGGCTTTATACTTCCCATTAACCAATACTATATGTAAAACAATGAGCAAAGTTCATAACTTCCAGCCTTTTACCCGGGAACCGTGGGGGATTACGTCATCCTCAAAGATATATTTATTAGATTTTCGACTATACTGAACCAAATGGATATCCCAAAATTTCGGTTGGGTTGCTTCGGGAAAAAATGAGCGTGGGAGGGGGTCAAGTTGCCCTGCAATTTTTTTGGTCACTTAAAAAGGGTTCTAGAACTTTTAATGTCCGTGCAGATTAGCCCTCTTACGATACTCTAGGACTACTAAATCCATACGATCAACCCTGGGGAAATAAAACAAAAATAAATAAACACGTATCCGTGATCTTTCTTCTGACAAAAAATACAACATTCCACATTTTTGCAGATAGGAGCTTGAAACTTCCGCAGTAGGGTTTTCTGATACGCTCAATCCGATGGTGTGATTTTCATTAAAGTTCTATGACTTTTTGGGGGTGTTTTCACTTTTTTGGAAAATGAGGCAAATTTTCTCAGGCGCGTAACTTTTGATGGGTAAAACTAAACTTAATGAAACTTACATATTTGAAATCAGCATAAAAATCTGATTCTATTGATGTATCTATGGATATCATAATTCCGGTTTTTAGAGTTTCGGTTACTATTGAGCCGGGTTGCTCCTTACTTACAGTTCGTTACCACGAACTGTTTGATCTGATTCTATCATAAGTGGAATAAGCTATGTTTGGCAGATAGCAGTGAATGAGTTAACATTTTGACTGACATTTGACAGCTTGTATAACACAGATTTGGCTAGTTAAAAATTGGATTAGATAGTAGATGAGTGGGACGTCCTAGTACGGTGGAAAAAAGTACGTGGGGCTGCCCTCAGAAAGTTAATTACCTTTCTTTGTTAAAATAATTTTATAGTAGGAAAGGAATAATGACAGAGAATTAAACCCAGACCTTGTCAGATATACTAGCAACGATTAACGAAATGAGCTTACACATAAAAAAGATTGACCCAATAGCTCAACATGTATCATCGATCATCGCGGATCTGGGAATATTGTCTGAGCGAATGGACACATCAGTGAATAAAAGTTACAGCAGCTTGAAGCTGATGGTAAGCGCTGTAATTCCGTTTTTCAGAGTTTCGGTTACTATTGAGCCGGATCGCTCCTTACTTACAGTTCGTTACCACGAACTGTTTGATTCGCAGATGACATAGCGCTACTGGCGGATAGTAAGGAAAATCTTCAAAAACTCCTAGACTTAGCTTCAAAGTATTTTAAGGAAAAGCGGTTAGCATTGAATATAGATAAGTCGGTAGTTGTGATGTTTAGGATTAGCGAGAAAATAGGGGGGCTAAGATTTAGCTATAGCAGGGAGGAAATAAAAATAGTTGAAGAATTTAATTATTTAGGAATTAAGTTAATAGCTAATAGAAGAGGCATATAGAGGAAGTGGTAATTAAAGGGAATAGGCTAATGGGAATTTTCCTTAGAGATACTATGAAAGAGTTATTCGGCAGCTAGATATCTCTTAAGATATTAAGCTGCAGAATATAATTTTGTAGGGAAGGTTGATTTCAGTAGTACATTGTGGATCAGAATTGTGGGGGTGTGAGTCAGGAATGGAGTTAGAAAGGATTCACCTTAGGTACTTTAAGGGACCGTTAGGTTTAAATGATAGGTTTAAAAGTCTAGTAGTAAGAGGAGATTTAGGCCTATATACTCTTAGAAATAAGAGACTAGTATGCATCGTTAAGTTTTGGGAAAGAACAACATCATTGCCTGAAGATAGACTAGTTACGGTAGCATATAGAGAAATGATAAATGATAATAGGAAAAATTCATGGCCAAATCAAATAAGGAAAATATTGAATAGTTGCGGGATGTCAGGAATTTGAAATCGGGAGGTAGGCATATGAGGAGAAGTAGGATCCGTGGCAAGAGAGAGAATGATTGTACTGCATGAGCAGGAGATCCAGTTATAGCAGGCTGGTCGGACCACGGCATCATCTCTACGTGTTTACGTGGAGTTCAAGGAGGCATGAGGGGAGGAATATTGTTTTAAAGTGGGACTTCAGGGGAAGGATATAAGGTGGGTCATTTCAATAAGGGGCAATTTTATGCTTTCGGTGAAAGAAGGAACTATTTGGGGAGGTTTAGGCCGCGGAAGGGTTCGTATTTTTGCCCGATGTGTGGAGAAAATGATGACTTTCTGCACTTTATGTAGAAACTCTTGGAATTGGAGTAAATGGGAAGGATTGGATGGTCGGAACTTTAAAAAGTAAGTATAAAGTGGATATCAAGAATGTTGGGAGGTACGCACGTGTAGCCATGCCGCACAGAGGGAGATTGCTGGAGGATGGACGATAGGTGGGACAAGAGAATAATGTTGAAAGTTATTTTATATGGTGTGCTTGAAGCAATTTTTTTTCTTTTTGTAGCCATGATTCATGTAGCTTTAAAGCATTTAAAATATATTGATCATGTCTGCCATATTTTGTGTAATTATGTTAGTTTTATGATATTATTCGTCTTATTATGTTTTTTTCCAATTGTTATGCTTTTATTGTTATTATTATATACCCTGTTATGTGTGTTAGTATCATGTGGTATTATTTTGTGTTATTTGTATTTTTTTTTGCCGTGACCCAACGTGGATTTTGTTGCAAAAATTTCTCAATCAATCAATCAATCACTCATTTATTACCCACTCAAGAGAAAAAACAGTGGAGTAAGACACAAAAAGAAAAGAAAAGGACATACACTGAAAGATTCATGATATGCATAAATGCAAATTAACATCACATTAACCGTTATAAAAGTAAGCATAAAAGTGCATTAACATCACATCTATATATCTATCCATTGTTTCTTCTCCAAATTCATCTAAATTCATTGTTTCGCCCCTAGCCCTAGCTATTAATTAAACATTTTCTAAGATAATTTCTTAAACCACATTGGTTTAATGTGGTTAAATTTTAATTGGTTTAAAACTAATATTTCCTGGATGTCTATGGGAAAGATTCGCTAATTAGTTAAATATCCTAAAATACAGGCTGGCGATGATCTACGAAACAAAAGGTTCTAAAAGATATCGGGGGCCCTCCCTAACTTGATTTTGAGAGCCGTTGATTTTTGTCATCTGCCATGAGTCAGAACTTTGAAAAGGATCCACCTCACACAGTGGATATCTTGTTGTTGTGTCCTTTTTTAAGCCAATTAATCAGTTCTTGCTTTGTACCAAAGTATAAACACATACTGACCAAGTACTGACAAAACTCTCCAAAAGTGACCCCGCGTACCTCAGCGTCTCTAGAGGGTAAATGTTGTACTACTTAATCACTCCGAGCCAATAAAATAAATTTAATACAGCTTTTACGGAACAAGTATAATCACCTACGGAACTTGTGATTTACTCGCCAGGTTCGCATAGGTATGGAATCGTCTCCGGAGACGCGGACAAAGGGTCACTTTTTTTGTGTGGAGAGGATAGGTTTTGTCAGTACTTGTTGTATGTGTTTATACTTTGCTTTGTACCTAGAGCAAACGAATAGTAAATTTCTCACCCTTTTAAAATGCCTATATTTTCTCGCTTAGGTTATAGGTTTGGCAAGTAATACGATCTTCTGTAGTAGGGCGATGCTACTATGTTGTTGAGATATTTTCTATGAGACAAAATACCTGAAAGTACCGCTCTTAAGATTGAGCCAGTTTGTCGAGTATAGACAAGGTTATCAATTCGGTAATACTGGAAAGTTTTCTCCTCCACTCTAGCGCTGATTACGGGGATCTGAAATGACGTGAACATAGAGATGGTCGAGGGAGATTCCCAAGAGAGGTTTTCTCTCCATAGAGATTATTTTGTAGGTTGTAAGGATATAAACGTAGAAGCCGTAATTTATTTATGTTGTTTTAATTAGTTTAAAGGAGGCACTTCACTATTACTTGGTCTTTGTCTTCTTGTCTTTGTCTACTTGGTCTTGGTCTTCACTATTATTGGAGGGTGTTAAGGCTTTTAGTTTTAAGGGATGAGAGTTTTAAGGGTCTACTTAAGAGTTTGATTAATACTTTTGTTTTTGCTGCTTTTTTGTGCACGGTCGTGAAATATGTAGTTCAAATGTATAGCAAGAGGTAAAAACTATCCCGACCATATTTTTTCATTTATAAATAGAAGCCATTTATTCATTTTGTTTACCATTTGGAAAATTAATATTGAATGAATTGCATTCAAACCAAAATTGGTCCATGGGTAAGGTTTTGGGACTCTTACCTTACCAATTATCCTTCAGGTTTGCTACTCAAGTGATGTCCTCTCATTCTGGTAAAATGGAAGCGTACAGGTTGCGTAGATCCCTCTGGTAGGTTCAGCAAGACATTTTTCAGGTTCTTCCGCGGCTACTACTTTCTGGTGGTTGTTAATGTAAAGCGTTTTTTAGGAGTCTGTGGCCGCCCATACGACGGAAGTTTCTCAAATATCTCCAATGCCAAACTCTAATTATGTTGGTGCCTAGAGGTCGTCGTGTCATTTCACGAATGGAATGGTTTCTCATCTTTTGTGACCAGTTGATATTTAATGTTTTGTGGAGGCAAAAGTTCGAAAAAGGGAGGACTCTCCTCTCTCGTTCTTAATTTAGGTACCATGTTCCAGCAACACAAAGTAGTATTGGCATAATATTACTGTTACAAAGCCGTAGTTTTCGGCACAGAGAAAGCTTCTGAGACCTCCACACATGATGCAGCTTGTTGAAGGCTCTATTTGCTAGTTCTACTCTGGTACACACTTGTTTTGCTGTCAAGCTTGTGTTATCGATGATACCTTCCATGTATTTTAACCGGATAGTTTTTTTTCAAATCTTGATTGCTGATTTAAAAAAAAAAACGATCAAGGAACTATTTTTGGAGGACTGACGCTCTTATATTTTTCTTTCTTCTATTAAATGCCATATTTGTTCCAGCAGCCACTGGTCTGGTGAGCTCCTATGTAAGCCTAAGGTCAATTTAGGCGTTTCGTGGTAGCAGTCCTCCATTGATTTCGATAGCTCCTCACGTTCATCTTCCTCTGGTACGAAGAGGGCTTCAAAGCTGCTGCATAATTCTATTGTAAATGCTTAGTTTAATGTCCTGTCTTGGAATTCGTGAGAGGCAAAACATAGTAGGGAACTTTCCTTTTGTTGCATGTATCATCTTCAACTTTAGACAAAGTTTTGCTATCATACCGCGATAGCGGATTATCAATTGCTATCAGTGTTCGTCAAAGGTGTCCAGCGTCCCCAATTCTTATTAATTTCATAGTAGATTGAATTATGAAGAGAGCATTGAACGAAGAAGATAGTATGGCCTTTTCAGCCGAAGAAAGCGTTGCTGACCTCAAAAATGCTGATGATGGTACTCTCCTATCTGACTAAGCTTCAAAAGCGGAAGGAATAATAAAATGAGTGGGACACCTGAAGATATAGCAGGTCTCGCAATCACCATCCTGACAACTAAATACCTATCAACTGAAAACGATACCTACTCTTTTATATATCTTAATAGAGGTCCTATTGACAGAGTTGAAGAGTTCAAATATCTGGGATCACTTATGAGTGCTTAGGGTGAAGTATCAAACTAGGTAAAAGGTAGAATCAGCAAATAGTGGTTTGCCTTTTGGCAGCTGCACAGACCGCTGCGGTCAAAACGGGAAACTGAGCCCAGAACAAAACTCGTAATATACTAGCCATGTGTACGTTCCATAAAAATATACAGCTGCGAGACTATTACTATAGGTCTCCCATAATACAATATGGCTTCTTCTGCCACTAGAGGCAGAAGAAGGACGACAACTAGAAGTTTTGCATCAAAAATGTCCAAGAGCTATTCGCAACATCAGACACTCGCAACAAATCAGCAATCACCTGCTCATGAGGCTGTGTGGACAAAAGCTCATGATTATCAGCATGAGTTAAAAAAGAAGCCTCAAGCGGCTTGGCCATCTAATGTGACGCCCAGAGGAGACCCTAACATGCCATGTCCTTACTGCAGTGCCTCCCTCCCCTTGGAAGAAAAAACTGGGAGGCCAGATCAAGTTACAGCGTAAAGAGAATGTCGAACCACTAGGCAGTTTCTAGTAATATGTATACGAGCAGGTCAAGTCGTAGCTTCAAATCTATTGACCGCATATAGAGGACAGATCACTTTGTCAAAACCTGTTACATCGGTTTCTTGGTGCCGAGTTGGGATTAATACAGGGCGTCTTGTTTTAAGTAAGTAAGTAAGTACGTATGATCTTATCCACCAGCTCCTCTGTAGGCCTGAACATCTTCTACTCTTGATCACCACTACCTACTCATTAGGCAGAGATCAATCTGGCTTTTGTTCATTCCATCTGGAGGCGCTCCTGAGTACTTGTATATATCTCTGTGAGGTATCAGAGATCTACCTGTTACAGTGTCGTTCATAAGGGCAAATTCAAACAGATGCTCCCTATATTCATTTTTTTTTTCAGTCCGACTATGTTGGCTAAGAACTTGTGGGCTGAAGTATCGCTTATTTTCTACTTTAGATTTAGATTTTCTAAGCAAGTTCACAACGTCATGAATCGGCATGTCTTTAAACAGTAGGCTGTACGAAAAGTGTGGTTTAATTCTGCTTTCTAGGGCTAAAATGAGGGAAAGGTTGAGATGGCTAGGGCACGTTTTGAAGGATGACGGATTGCCAAAGATTGTTCTTTTCGGCCAACCGTCTCGGGCTGAACGGAAAGCAGGTCGTCCGCGGTTAGGGTCGGAGGATGTCATAAAGAAAGAGTTAAAGGAAATAAGAACTTCCTGGGAGGGTGTAAAAAGGGAGCTTTAGATAGATTGGGATGGAGGAGGAGCGTGTGTAGCTGCATTGGCCTCAGGTTGCTTGGTGATACTGTGAGATGTTAGCAGTAGTAGTAGTAGTTTTGCTCATACTTTTATCTAGGATACTTAAATGATTAACATAATCTAAGTTCAGGAAAGTTTTTCTTCCCCATTTAGTTCAGTTTTCTCCAATTGCCTTGCCTGTGCTCCTTAAGACAACGCCCATCAAAATGATCCACATAAACGTGGATAGAACTCAACCCTGCAAAACTCCTGATTCAATGCAAAACCAACTACTAGCCTCAGTTTCTATCTTACCCGCAGCAGTGTTATTCTCGCACATGAATTTGTCTTGTATACCATATAAGGATAAGACCTTTGCTACAGCTCTTCCATCAGCTGAATTGAACGATTACTTATAATCTATCAAACTGAGGACTAAAGGTGCTTGATAACTGTGACACGTCCGAATTTTTAACCTAAGAGCGAAAATTTGGTCAATACATCCTCTACCCTTCTTAAAACGCACTGTTCTTCTCTTAAACTGTTCTTCTCTACAGTGTCCCGAAGTCTAAAGTATCATCATACGAAGTAATTAGCTACCTATAGATACCAGGCTAATGCCTATATAATTACCACACTCACTCTTATCACCTTTCATATAGAGGGGTTTAATCAGGGTTTTCCAAAAATCGCAAGGTACTTCTCCTTTTTCAAAAATCACATTCATAATCTTCAGTTACTTACTTCTAACCTCAAAGCCACCGTATTTAAGAAACACATTTACCCCACAAACAGCACATGGGGCTTTATTATTTTTTAATCCTTATAAAACTGTCACTAATTCTTCCTCACAAAATAAATCTTCCTTCACATCCAAGGTGTCAAAAAAATTTTTATTTCCTCTATATCTTTTCCTTTAACTCTATCCCGGTCTAGCATATTCTCAAATGTTCAGCCAATCTAACTCTTTCCTTATCGCTAATTGTGGCCCCGTTCCCAACTTTAACTGGGACAAGTCTAGATTGACTACTCCCTCTATCCCCGGAATAAACAGCTTTGAGCTATTTTGTCACTGAAGTTAGAAAACTACTTCCTTGTTTTTATAGCCCGAAGGACATAACCACGTTACCGAAAAATAGGCTTTAGTTATAATCGATAAAATAAAAGTTTTCTTCGAAAAACAAATATTTACACAACTCTTGACGCACACTATAATTCAAGACCTGGGATGAATACTACCTTCCGAATTCAATTTTGACTGAATATCTTGAATTTAACTCAACGTTCCCTTACCACATGGGGCAAGTTCTACTGAATTTCAGGCAGGAGTTTATGTTTGTTATATTTGACATGTTTAAAGTTAATATATGTTAACATTCATGGTAAGATTTAATACCTATAGTTCTTTTTTGTAACTGACAGCTTCTTTGATCCCATTTTCCAGCTAGGTGAAATATTATAATCAGCGAAATTGCTTAAGATAACCCTCTATTTGTTTATTTGACAGATATTTTTTCTGGACAATAATCTACTCTCAGTTTGGAATTATGGGCCATAGTTCTGTGGTGTGGTCTTTGCAATTTTTGTAAAGAAAGCAATTCAGAAATTACGACCAAGGAAATGCCAACATTAGGACTCTTTGTGTGCACATATCCTAGTGGCTCCGGTGATCGATTTTCTGGATCCAGGACTCTAGAGTACCAAAAGTGAACACACTGGGTCCTGAAATATACACTTAGAGTCATGATCTTAGCCACCATCTCGCCGATAAGTAGGAAAATATCAAAAGGAGAATTTCTACTTATCAGAATGTCTTATTTAATCAAAGTCTTATTCCATGAGAACGTGTGCAGGCATTCCAAACTAATGTCGTAATTTTATCCTGAAAATTGTTGCAGTCAAATAAAAACTGTGTCAAATTATCTGGTATCATTCCAGTGAAATAACAATTTCAAATTTTGGCTGAAATTGCATTTGCAAACCGGGCCGAAGGAGCTCTTTTTAGTGGTGTGCACTCAGGAATTCGTCTGGACTGAACAAAGTAATTTTTAACTATTTAATATGTTCCTGTTTGTTTTTTTTTTTCGATCCTGCTGAGTTCAATGTTATATAGGGAAATGAAGGTAAACTGATGTCTAGATGTATACCAAGCTGCCAATCTCCCTCTTCCAATTAATAAGTGTTTGATTTCACCCTTAAATTTGTTCTGACATTGAGGGTGAGGTAGCACCAAAGCTAAGGTGCACCGGATAAAAGTACTTATGACTCTCTCGAAACCAGAGCACATCCATAGGTAGTGACACTGCAATAAATCTAAAAAAGTATATTGAAACAATAGGCCATTAGATTTGAAGTTACGACAACTAAATTGGGTAACTCCTAAATAAGGCTTAGTTTGACAAATGTCTTAGCTAATTATTTGCAGGCTACGGAGTCACTAATAAATCAATATCTGTGGAGCCATACGCACAATAAAAGATATTTTCATTTACTTATATATTCATTTACTTATATATACTTATATATTATATATAACTTATATATTCAGTGAGCTATACATATTTATAATTAGTAGATTAAACATGTCAGTGAGTTATATATTTCTGTATATAACTTATATATTCAGTGATTTATACATATGTATACGTAGTTTGCGTGTTTGGGTACCTCCATAGGAGGCACGGACCAAGGGGGGACCTTCTCCCTCGGGGTCCGTAATAAAATCTGGGACACCCTCGCCCGGGGTCATAAATACAGGCGGAGGAGGAAGAAGGCCCCTCAAATGTACGCTAAAAAGGACCCAATGGTTTGTCCACAAGTCCCATGAGTTGCAAACCTTCTCCCAGTAATGGGTTAAATTGCATGGTGATGCAGAACACCATCGCGGGAGGATCCTCTATGGGATGACAACTGTTGCAGGGCGTAATATCCAGATCTATAGACAACGGCCTCTGCAAAGGGTTGCCTCGACCTTTTCGGGGTACCTGCAAGACTGGGGACCTTGCGGTTAACTCTATTCCCACTTGAGGAGTGGCGCCCCTCGAGGAAATTATAGCCTAGTAAACGACACAGCATTCGCACGGGATTCTGACTAATGGACAATTCTTCTGGGCTTAGTATGTTTTGATGGGCGTCTTTGGGCTAAAAAAACTCTTCCTAACTAATTTATCTATTATGGGTTGCCTCCCCGTAGTAGCATAATATTTGTAGGCATGAATATATAATGAGTCGGAGGTAATAGGCTTGAGAATGTCTGTGCAGGATTTCGACTCTTGTTGATAGAAGAGCATCGGCATGTGCTAAAAACCATGTTATGACCAAGATGGGTCAAGAATCGCACAACACCTTTATTCATGCTGGATCTCGCAGAGGTCTCCTGCTGTCCAGTTCTAATCCAAATAAAGCAATTTAGTATAGATTTGAGAAGACATGTGATCCCCGTCCTGCACGGGTGTCTGGGATCATTGCTTTTCCTATGGCGAAAGTATTCTCAATGATTTAAAGAATATAAAAATTGGAACTTGGAATGTTACGACGTTAAAAAATGAATATCATATCGACATTTTGACTGACAAATTCAGACGATTTGAACTGGACTTATTAGGATTTTCAGAAACTCATATCCCAAGGGTAGGAAGCCTGAAGTTAGATTATATAGAATTTGTTTACTCAGCCAGGAAGGATGGGGCACATAGACAGGGAGTAGGGCTCATGATGAATAAGGAAGCTGCTAAGTCTTGTTTAGGCTGGGAAGGTATTAATAATAGAATACTAATTGCTCATTTTATGACTAGAAAGTTCAGGTTTTCAGTTATAGTAGTATACGCCCCTGTAGAACCAACAAACAGAGATACTAGGGACTCAGATGAATTTTACTTACAGTTACAGGAGCAAATAGACAAGGTCCCAGGTAGAAATATGATGTTATTGCTGGGAGATTTTAATGCCCAGGTTGGTAGAAATAGGGATAGATGGTATCCAGCCTGGGTAAATTTGGTGCAGGAAAAGAAAACAGTAATGGTTACAGACTGCTGCAGTGTTGTAGGTATAACAATCTAGTTATAACCAATACGGTGTTTGGTCATAGAAGGGCTAACAAATTAACATGGTATTTGCGTGATGGTAAGACAGCAAACCTTGTTGGTTGTGTTATAGTATGCTGAAAATTGGTAGTATCAATACAGGATACTAGGGTATATAGGAGTGCTGTTATTGATGTTAAAAGTAAAGATCACCATCTAGTAGTGTCAAGGGTTAATTTAAAGCTGAAATATCGGAAGGTTAACTACCTCCCGGGAAGTTATGATGTGGGTAGACTCCAGGATGACAATTTGAGAGAAACTTTCCAGGAACAGTTGAATACGAAACTTGAGAGTTTAAAATTTGATAATGTGGAAGATGGTTGGAATAATTTAAAAAAAATAATTTGTGAAGTTGCTGAAAGTGTTTTAGGGAAGAAAGCTAGAACTGCAGCTATGAATATTAGTAAAAAAGCTTTATGTTTAATAGAAAGGAGAAAGGACTTGTACAAGAATTATCTGAGTGATAGATCGTATGAAAACAAAAGAAATGTAAACAGAGTGGAGAAAGCATTAAAATATGAAGTAAGGAGGTGTGAAGTGGAGGCCATGGATAAAATTGCCGAGGATCTGGAAGATGCAGCTAGACGGCATAATAGTAAAATATTGTACTGGCACGTTAACAAATTGAGAGGGAGTAGTCAATCCGGACTTTTCCCAGTTAAAGATAGGAATGGGGTCGCAATTAGCAATAAGGAAAAAACCAAAGAGAGATGGGCCGAACACTTTAAGAACTTGCTTAACCGAGATAGAGTTGCAGGAAAAAATATAGAGGCAAATGAAAAAGTTTGTGATACTTTGGATGTGAAGGAAGATTTGTTTTGTGAGGAGGAATTAGCAACAGTACTAAAAGGATTAAAGAATAATAAGGCTCCAGGTGCTGATAGGGTGGTATATGAGTTTCTTAAATATGGTGGCTCTGAGGTTAGAAATAATTTAATGAAATTATGAATATGAGTTTTGAAAAGGGGAAGTACCTAACGATTTTAGTAAAACCTTAATTAAGCCACTTTATAAGAAAGGTGATAAAAGTGAGTGTGGTAATTGTCGAGGCATTAGTCTGGTCTCTTTAGGTTGTAAATTAATTAGTAATATGACACTTTTTAGACTGAGAGATGCCGTAGACAAAGTTTTAAGAGAAGAGCAGTACGGTTTTAGAAAAGGTAGAAGTTATGTTAATCTAACTTTCACTCTCACGCTAACAATTGAGAAGTGTTTCAAGTTTCGAACAACTTCGATCTTCAGTTTTATATATTATGAGAAAGTGTTCGAATCTGTAGATAGAAGAGATCTTTTACATGTTTTATCATTGTATAGTATACAAGACAAATACATTAAGGTGACTAGTGCTATGTACGAGAATAACACTGCTGCAGTTAAGGTAGGAAATGAGGTTAGCAGCTGGTTCTGTATTAAATCAGGAGTTAAGCAGGGCTGTGTTCTATCCCCCTTTATATGGATTATTTTGATGGACTTTGTATTAAGGAGCAGAGGAAAGGCAATGGGAGACCACGGAATCAAATGGGGAGGAAATTGTCTCCTGGACTTCGATTATGCTGATGATTTAAGCTTCCTAGATGAAAGTGTTAGCCAACTGAATGAAGTGTTAGAGGTTTTGCCAGTTCAGGGTGCTAGAATTGGTTTGAAAATTAATGTTAGGAAGACTAAGTCACTAAGGCTAGGAATAAGTGAAGATGAAAAGGTGACGTTGGGTAATGATAAGATTGATCAGGTGGGCAGCTTCACTTACCTTGGTAGTATTATTAGTAAAGATGGTGGGAGCAGTGAAGATGTTAAAAATAGAATAGCCAAGGCTCAGGGTGTTTTTTCACAGCGCATGAAGATTTGCTAGATGTTTTCCAGAGAAATTGCTTAAGGATTGTTCTGGGTACCCGGCTGACTGACCGTATTTCAATCAATAGGCTGTACGAAAGGTGTGGTTCAATACCGCTCTCTAGGGCTATAATGAAAGAAAGGTTGAGGTGGTTAGGGCACGTTGTGCGGATGAAGGATGACAGATTGCCGAAGATTGTTCTTTTCGGCCAACCATCTAGGGCTAAACAAAAAGCAGGTCGTCCCCTTCTGGGGTGGAAGGACGTCATAAAGAAAGATTTAAAGGAAATGGGAACCTCGTGGGCGGGTGTAAAAAGAGAGGCTTCGAATAGATTGGGGTGGAGGAGGATCGTGCGTAGCTGTGTTGGCCTCAGGCGGCTTGGTGCTGCGGTGAGTTATTATTAGTATTATTATTATTTAGTATTAAAGCCTAAGAGCCATTCTGCTCTAGCAAAGTGGCTAAGGGCAAACTTTTTCACACCGCGAGGAGTTCATCTCTTATCGCCTGGAAACGGGGTAATTAAAAACAGAAAGATAACCTTAAAACCTCTTTCGAAGTGAAAAAATTCAAATTCATATTTAATTAAGAAACTGAAAATGAATGACTTTGCATTCAACAAAAGTTTCCGGACTAAAATTTCTACTTGTGCTTAAAAAAAGAACAACCTCCTTCCACCTGTAATTTGTATTTTTGTTGCGGTTTCGGTGACAAATTGATCAGTGGAGCCAATTTCGATGAATACAATAGCTCTATACCACTTTCATTTCCCACAATATAGAATTTCGACAGTTTTTGTAGCCGAATACAGTTCTTGCATCCTTGCCAGGATAGCTGATTATACCATGTTATTTATACTTGATTCAAATCTATCGGAGGGATACAGTTTTCTCCAGTGAAAGGGGATCTCGTAAATCAAACTAATGATAGAAGATAATCAAAAAGAGGGGAGGTATTATGTTTAAAGATTTTGGCACAGTTTCAGTAAAAATTGGGAGCGCAATCTCTAAGGACATGATACTCTGCTAGTTTTTTGTAGGAGTTCGAACAAGTTATTCAGCAAGACTATCAGAAAGCCGGTTTTGAATCTCACTAATCCTAAGAAGAGAAGATAGGATATTTTCTTCTTCCAAGGTAAATCCTGTCAGTGCTCACTAAGCTCACCACAAAATTAATGTCATTTTATTTGAAGCAGTATATAGCCTATACAAAATGTATATATTAACAGTTGCTTCCACCAGAGCGAAAGAAATTATTTTCTAGGAATACATTTAAAATTCTAATAATATTATCAAAAGGTTTGCAAGAAAATAAAAAAATAAAGTGAAAACACAACTTTAAGTGCTGAATTTTCATTGTTGAGATAGCCAAACCATAAATGACCACGAATGCATGATGAAAGTTATATTTGAAAGAGAATTTAAAGAATAAAGTCATAATAGCTTTACTTTTTCTTGTCACAAATCCTGTTACGAAAAAATTGACCATTTTTTGCCACATTGAAGCGTCAAGGTTTGGAATTAAATTTGACTTTCTGTTATGTTAGGTTTGTGTTAATGTCACCAGAGACTACACAGTCTTTGACGTGTTAGTTGCCATAGGCTTTGCGTACTCTGTTATCCCAAACAGTAGTACGGGCATTTTCCTTGAAGGACAGAAGGAGATCGAATATGTTCATAGTAACGAGCATAAATAAATAAATGACTCCTGTAGTCATCAGAACTGTTAAAAAAAAGAAGTTTAAGCTAATCCAATCGAACGAATTAGACAGTTCCTGTCTCCTTTTTGAATAAACATCAAAATTCTCCAGCAACATAGTAGGGTTTGGGAATTTTGTGTCCTTAAACAATGGTTATTGAACGCGATGAAAACAACGTGCCGAAAAACGATGGCGTACCCAATCGGTTTCAATCTAACGCAAGGATATACATGAAACTTTCCAGTTCCCAAGCAAGCTCCGTTTTGATTAAAGCGTTTTGGGTAACTTCTGAAAAATTGGGAATTATCACGAGTTTATTTGAGCTAGTTTGTAGACACATTCTGCACAATATAAAAAGCAATAAATTGCTTGGTTTTGTTGCAACTCTGTTAACTTAGGAAAAACTATTGCCTATTCAAACCGTAATTTTTGTCAGTTTTGATTTTTCTTAAAATATGCGCAATAAACCTTCCAAAAAGACCTTTGTCTAACCTTACGATAAAATTATCACACTGAACTTTAAAAACCTCATAGATAAGATCAAAAGCGCTTAAATGAAACATTAAAAATTCTGGTTTAGGGTCTTAGGTCATAAAAGACTGACTGGCTATCTTGAAATTTGAACTACCCTATATTTTACCCCTCTTTGGGCAAAAATTGATGTTTTATGTGGCAATGTGGTAAAAATGGCATATCACTACGGGATTTCTTTTGCTACTTAATCAAATAAAAGATACAATTTTTTTCAACTGAAAGTTAGGAGCAACTTTAAAACTTAAAGCAAACAGAAATTATTGCTAATATGAGGTGGGTCTCCCCCTCGTCAATACCTCGCTCTTTACGCTAAAGTTCAGATTTTGTCCGAATTTTTGAAGAATGACTCCTGAATCACAAAGGCCGTTTTATTAGAATAAATATCTCTTTTGAGAGCCCTAAAAAACTTTAGCGTAAAGAGCAAGGTATTGACGGGACGGTGACCCCTCATATGCGTAATAATTTCTGTTCGTTTTAAGTTTTAATGTAGCTCCTTACTTTCAGTTGAAAAAACTAGTTTTTTTATTTGATTTCTGACCGTTTTTAAATAATGCTGGGAAATCCAGCTCCCCCTCCATGGAGAATTCTCTTTCCCTTCTAAAAATTATTCATAGAAAAATACTCCAACCTTCCCCCCCCCCCTACACCAGAAAAAATCTCCCTAAACAAAGTCTGTATACTTCCGAATAACCAACACTATATGTAAGCAAGGTGTGAGGTACTTAGCTTACAGTCCTCCCCTGGGGCAATGTGAGGAGTCACATTATCCTCAAAGACATATTTATGAATTTTTTCGACTATGCTGAAAAATATAGCTATCTCAAAATTTTTATTGTGCGAATTAGGGGAAACATTTAGCGTCGGGGGGAGGCTAGCTGCCCTCCACTATTTTCGGTCACTTAAAAAGGGCACTAGAACTTCTTATTTCCAATCAAATGAGCCCTCTTCCGATCTTTTATGATCAATGGTTTGATGCCATTACCCCTAGGTAAACAAAAAATAAAACAAATAAACACGCATCCCTGATCTTTCTTCTGGCAAAAAATGCAAAATTCCACATTCTTGTACATAGGAGCTTGAATCCTCTTCAGTAGGGCTCTCTGGTATGATGAATCTGATGGTGTTGTTTTCATTAAGATCAATTGATGTTTCGGCGAATTTCCCCCCTTTTTCCAAAATTGGGAAAAAATTTTCTGTCTCGTAACTTTTCATGGGTAACATTAAATTTGATGAATTTTACATATTTCGAATAAGCATTAAATTCGATTCTTTTCATGTATCTATTGTTATCAGGACTCTTTTTCTTCTAGTTTCGGTTACTATTGAGCCGCATTGCCGATTACTTACATTTCGTTACCAGAGAACCTTACTGTAGAGATTTCAAGCTCCTATGTAAAAAAATGTGGAATTTTGTATTTTTTCCCAGAAGAAATATCACTGATGCGTTTTTATTTGTTTTGTTGTTTTTTCCCAGGAGTAATCACATCGAACCAATGATCTTATTAGATCGGGAGAGAGCTCAATTGATCGGAAATCAAAAACTTCTAGTGCCCTTTTTAAGTGACCATAAATTTGGGGGGGAGGGAGGTAGCTATCGCCCCTCCCTCGCTCATTTTCCCCGAAAGTCACCCGATCAAATTTCTTAGATACCCATTGTGAGGATGACTATTTTGTAGGGAGTTACCCTACAGTCTCCGGTGGAAGGACTGTAAGTTATGAACTTTTATAGATATTTTCAGGGGGGATTCTTCTTGTGTGTGTGTGTGTGTGTAGGGAGGGGGTGTTACGTGGGAGGATCTTTCCATGGAGAAATTTTTCATGGGGAAGGGGATTTTCGATGGAGGGGGATTTCCGGACTTCCCAGCATTATTTAAAAAAACGGTCAGGAATTAAATAAAAAACAAGTTTTTTCAACTGAAAGTAAGGTTTTTCAACTGAAACACCTCCAATAAGCACCATTAAAACTTAAAACGAACAGAAATTATTACGTATTTAAAATAAAACATTTGGATAAAAAGTATTTAAAATACGCATTTTTTATATTTTAAATCAGAAAAACAAGTTTTTCAACTGAAAGTAAGGAGCAACGTTAAAACTTAAGACGAACAGAAACTATTACGTATATGAGGGGGTCGCCCTTTTCTCAATGCCTCGCTCTTTATGCTAAAGTTTTTAAAGGCTTTCGGAAGAGCTTGTTATTCTAATGAAACGGCTTTTGTGAATCAGGAGTCATTCTTAAATAACTGGAACAAAAATATAAATCAAACTTTAGCGTAAAGAGCGAGATATTGAGGAGAGGGAGACCCCCCTCATGTATATAATAATTTCTGTTCGTTATAAGTTTCTTAACGCTGCTCCTTATTTTCAGTTGGAAAAACTTGTTTTTTATTTAATTTTATGCTAAGAATGGTAAAATTATATTCAATTCCACTTGAGATAATATTGGGTCATGTACAATCAACTTAAGTCACTTTTTTAAAGGCAAATTTAGAAATGTTAAAAATATTTTATTTCAACACGTTAAAATAAACTTACGTTTATTAAAGAACGGCATATTCGTACAGCTCCATACGACACTGAAAGTTGTGTAGTCGGTTTCCAGCACCCAATATGGAGAACTTGTTAGGACTAAAAAGCAAAGCGATCAGCTTGGTAAGAAAAAATGCAGTTGGGTTTATGTTCTTGTTTATTATTATCATTTTGTTATCAGTTTGTTATCATTTTGTATGTATCAGTTTGTATCATTTTGTTATCAACAATACTTCTGACAAAAAAATGACAAAAAAATGCTAAAACAAGTAGATTGTCCAATATTGATTTTATTGTTGTCCTGATAAGAAGCCAAATTAAAAAATTGCTTTCAAGTCAAAAAATTTACCTACAACTCTCAATTTGAAGATTTACTCCCAAACTGTGGGCTGGTCAGAAGTAACACTAGCGTTGCCTGTATTAAGGAACAATAAGCCTTCAATGTCTTATTCATTTTTCCTACCCAGGCCCACTTTACCTGGCAGGAGAGCGTAAAAACTACGGAGGGGATTACTTAATTCGAAACTGAAATTTCTAGTGTCCCTTTTAAGAATTAAATAAAAAAAACAAGTTTTTTAAACTGAAAGTAAGGAGCGACATTAAAACTTAAAACGAACAGAAATTATTCCGTATATGAAAGGGGCTGTCCCCTCCTCAACGCCTCGCTCTTTACGCTAAAGTTTTTAATTTTTTTAAAAAATAAAGATGTGTGACAAATTCAAACTGTAGCGTAAAGAGTGCGGCGGGGTGGAGGGGACCGCCCCGTCCGTCTACGGAATTATTTCTGTTCGTGTTAAGTTTTAATGTCGCTCCTTACTTTCAGTTTAAAAAACTTGTTTTTTTTATTTAATTTCTGATCGTTTTTTAGTTAATGCAGCTTTTATTTTGGATAGCCGTCATTGAATAATTAAACAAAATTTTCATAAAATTTTTACTCTTCTTTTGCTAAATGGATGTCTCTAAATTTGGCTCTGACGTAATTTACAAATAAACTTACGTAACGAACTTCTATATTCGTATATTTTTCTTCTGGCAAAAAATACAAAGTTGCAGATTTTTGCAGATATGGGCTTGAAACCTATGTAATAGGGTTTCCTGATACGCTGAATCTGACGGTGGGACTTTCGTTAAAAATTTTTCCCTTTTGGGGGATGTGTCACTCCTTTTTAAAATATCGGGTTAGTTTTCTGAGGCTCTTAGCCTTTGATGAGTAATACTAAACTTAATAAAATTCATATATTTAGAATCAGCATTATGAGCCCATTCTTTTGATACATTTATTGACATCAAAGTTCCGTTTTTAAAAGTTTTGCCTACTATTGAGCCGTATCGCTTGTTTTTTTTTTATTGTTTTTTTTATTACGTACATGTTATTAAGTATATGCTGGGGTTATCCCCTTATTCAATACCACGCACTTTACGTTAAAATTTAAAAAAAATTTTATTAACAAACACCTGAATCACAAAGGCAGTTTAATTTGAATAGATAGCTCTTTTGAAAGCACTAAAAAAAACTGTAGCGTAAAGAGCGAAGTATAAACTTGGGGGAGAACCCCCTAATATACGTAATAATTTTTGTTCATTTTAAGTTCTAATGTTGCTTCTTATTTTCAGTTGAAAGTACTTGTTTTTTTTTTAATTTAATTTCTAATCGCTTTTTAAATAATTATTTGAAATACGGAGCCCACGTCATAGAAATGTCCCTTACCCCAAAGAAACATCCTCCACGGAAAGATTATCCCGAGTAGCCCCTCCTCCAGCCCCCCCCCCCCCCACCAGAAAAAAAATTCTTCCTGAAAATGTCTGTATACTTCCCAATAACCAATACAATATGTAAGCAATGGGCAAAGTTCATAACTCGCAGCCCTTCCCCTGGGAACTGTGGGGGATTAAGTCATCGTAAAAGACATATTTATTATATTTTCGACTATGCTAAACAAAATGGCTATCTCAAAATTTTAATTGGGTGATTTTGAGAAAGAAATGAGCGTGGGAGGGGGCTTAGTTGCCCTCCATTTTTTTTTCACTTAAAAATGGCACTAGAACTTTTAATTTCCGTTCCAATGAGCCCTCCTAAGATATTCTAGGACCACTGGGTCAATACAATTACCCCTGGGAAAAAAAAAAACAAAGAAATAAACACCCACCCGTGATCTTTCTTCTGGCAAAAAATGCAAAATTCCACATTTTTGTAGATAGGAGCTTGAAACCTCTGCAGTAGGGTTCTCGGATACGCTGAATATGATGGTGTGATTTTCATGAAGGTTTTTTAGCTTTTAGGGGGGTCTTTCCCCCTTTTTTCGAAAATCAGCCAAATTTTCTCAGGCGCGTAACTTCCGTTTTTTAGAGTTTCGGTTACCATTGAGCCGGGTCGCTCCTTACTTACAGTTCGTTACCACGAACTGTTTGATCAAAATCGATTGGAGGACGATGAGCTCTCATTCCTTGCCGAGGTTATCTTAGCCGAGTGGTTAGCCCGCTAGACTTGAAATCGCTAGTTTTGATGTCGCTGGTTACTTGGTTCGGAACGGGGGTCAGTGGCATGACTATGCAAGCTCAACCAGAGTCGACCCAGCTCAAAATAGGCACCGGAAAACTCGGGAAGGCAAACAGGATGGGTGTACGAAAGCACAGTATGGCTGGCCCCCAACCCCGTTGCAATTCCTGGCTGAAGGGCCATGAAGTGGAAATTAGCACAGCCGGTAGGGACTTTAAAGTCAAATGCCGTAGACTTTACCTTATTCTTTACCTTTCCTTGCACATTTTCACTAACCTCCTCCCACGGCCTCCAAAGACATCCCATCAAAATTTTGAGATCGACAATTGAAAAGTCCAATAAATATGCCTCTAAAGGTTAATATAACACCCAGAGGCCCAGGGACAAGAGTCGTAGATAATAAAAATTGACAATTGTTTAACCATATGTTTTATAATGGCAAAGGGAGCTTATGCAGGCCTCAGAAACGGCTAAGGGTGTTAAATTAAAACTTTCAGGGGGGATATGAGGGATTTTGAACTAAATCGAAGGATACCATGTGCATTCAGCTTGTCATGACGCCGTATCTGCAATATTTCATAAGCGGCTAAGGGTATGAAAAGACTTAAGGCGACTAGAAAAAAAAAATACTATAATAACTCAAACTTAAAACGACCAGAAATTAAAATAAATAATCTAATCAAACGAGATAACATATACTGACATAGTTGAATAAACGAACCTCAAAACAAGCAAAATTTAAATGAATGATAAACTCAAACTCAAAACGAAGAGAAGTTACTACAAACGAAAGAATGGCTACTGCCCCTCCTAAACATTCCAAATACCATCACACCGTATGCACTTTACTGAAAACCGAGCATTATTCTAAACTCTTTTCTTTTATAAATATAACATTGAAAAACCAAAAAAATTGATGAAAAATTGAGAAAACCAAGATTCTGGTAAATAGAATCTTGACTTTTGATTTGCTGAGATATAGGGGAATTAATCACTTGTGTATATAAAACTTCAGTTGTTTCTCATTAATTCTTTCCAGTCATCTTAATTATTATGGTGATTTTATTTGTTTGTTTTTTTTCGAAATGTTGACAAATTAAAACACACTCTTCAAAATAAATACAGCTTTCAATAAAACTCAAATGCTGCAATAGACTTTAGAAGGTTCAATGGGAGGGCAGCAGCCCTATTCCTGCTTGTGATTATTTCTGTTTGCTTCAAGGTTGACTTAGTTATTCATTTTAGTTTTTACTCGTTTAAGGACTTATTTTTGCAACTTTATTTTTGCTCGTCTTAGGCTCTCATATCACTTTCTACCTTCCTCTGAATTTTTTTTTCTTCGGAAAAATGAATTTTTGAAATCAATGAATAGATAGATAAATACTTTATAAAACCAGGAAACCAGACATTTCGCAGTAATAAGACATAAAAGAGGCACGGGAGATTCAGCCCAATTCGGCATCAAGATTTAACCGGACCGATTGCCTCCATTGACTTTGTCTTCAGCTTGTGGTCAAATTGAACCAAACCCCGTCTTTTCCCAATTATGAAGATGCTTCCAGAACCCCCCAGGTGGTTTGACATCTTTTGGCAATATTATGTCAAGATTTTATCTGGCCACCTTGTTTTTTCTTCTATGAAGAAGGGGGTGCTGCAAGCATTACCTGGCGTGCCTGGATCTCTTTGAACAGCCTCATGAAGTGGCATGGCCAACCATTTTGATTTTTTATATCAAAAATCCTGTCGGCCTCGTTCGAACACATATTCATTGTTGGCTGCCATAATTCTTTCCCGTAGCATAAGTTCCCTTTTTAAATGTGATGATATAAAATATAATTTTAAAATAAATATATTTTACTCAACAAACAAATGAATATTTTGTGTTATAGTTTGATGTATCGCTTTACCTATATCAGTTTCCTTTACATATCCTATTTATTCTACTTCAGGAATAAGTTTACTTAACAGACGTTGAGATCATGTTAAGTTTATGTTCATCAAAATAACATTTTAGTGATTGACCTTTTTTGCATGTGAATTTGATCAAATATTTGGTTAATAAATATAAAAATTTACACTATGCGCTTACTCCGACTTACAAGTTTCAAGAAAAGTTCAAAAACATTTGTATAAATGTGTCTTTACTTTTTATTCAGGTAATGGCTAGTAATATTTTGTATTAGTTATTTATTTATAAATAAACCACAATCCTAAATAACGGTGGAATAACGGTATAACGGTAAATAACGGTAGCAATAAAAAAGACACAAGTGAAAAAGATGTAGCCTAAGAAAATGTCTGATTTGACGATAGCAAGGGGAGAGATACACACCAATGACGGGGTCAAACCATAATTATTTTTGGACCTACGATTCCTAGAAAATGTTCCTTAATTATTTTGGACTTGAAACCTTTAATGTAAAATGGGGTTCTGGAGGAATAATTGAAGTTAACTTACAGTCAAATTTACAATTTGCTAGTGAATGATCGTTTTTACTTACTTAGTCCACCTATTAGAAAGGAAACAGTCAATTTTGCAGGCTGAGTTAAATCCTTGATAGTTGCTACCCCTTCAATGAAGGTTGCTTTATTTGAACTAGAACAAAATTTTATTAATCTAAAAACTGAAGCATAATTACTGCTTGATTTATGCAACAACAAAAAGCAGGTACAGCAAATATAAACACAAGGAGCACCTTAGGCAAAATGTTCAGGAGTCTCTTTGGGTTTGGTAGGGTCAAACCACAGTTTATATAATTATCCAGTATGATCTTTTATTTCCCTTGATCTTTATTTCCCTCTCTCACCCATTATAAAAACCCGGACCGAGGTGCGAGTGCTCCAGAGAACGTTTTTGCAGATATAAACATAAGCGGCATTAGATCTTTTCACGGGTAGACAAAGAATAATCACCTACGGAATAAATACTGACAAAACCACTTGGCCGGCTCAACCAATAAGCGGACAATAAGTGCAGAAATAAGTGGGAGGAGCTTTTTGTTCGCACCGAGAATGAAGAGCCAGAAATCATCTGCGGTAAACTTACTGGATAATTATATAAACTGTGGGCCAAACACTTTACACAGGATATGTCCTGGGCTAACGGCATTATTAGTAGTTGTACTAACAGTAGAACTGGAATTTGTCAGAATATATTCTTTTAAATTTAAAGATGAAATCTTACAAATAATTCTATTATCAAATAAGTCATGGTAACGAACTGCCTGCAAAGAGCAACTCGTGTTAGTATTAACGGAAACTCTAAAAATGAGAGTTTTAACGAAACAAAAATTAGCTTTTTATACTGATCCGAAATACGTAAGCTAACTAATGCCACATAAGTTACCCATCAAAAATTGTGAGTATAGAAAAAAGTAACTGGTTTTTCAAACAAAGGGAGAAATACCACCAAAAGGAGAGTGGCCTTGATGAATATTCCATCTCTAAATTTATCATATTTGAGATACCTACATCACAGCTTTAAAGCATTTAGTTTCAAAAATGCAAAATCTTGCTTTTTGCCCAAGAAGGATGATTACAAGATCGTGGATATTTGTTTTTTTTCCAGGAATGGAAGTGTCGAATCAATAGTCCTGGCTTATTGAGAAAGACCTTATTCGAATTGAAATTGGAAATTCTTGTGCCGTTTTTAAGTGGCTAAGTAGCAAAGTTTTCTTTCGTCTTTGCTTAAAAAAGACTGACCATCCTTCGTATCTCATGACGTTGTGTACTGTATGTATACAGACGGACTTAATATCAATAAACTCAGTAAAATAAACTACCTTTTAACTTTTAAATTTCCTGTAGTGTTAGCGTCACATTATCTTAGAAAATATCAAAATTGGCCACCCTAAAATAATTCCGTCGATTTCACCCTTTGTTTCAGATCTTTTTTTTAAACTGACCTATGTACTTTTAAGATAACTTCATTTGGTTCTTAAGTAGCTTATGTGACTCCAAGTCTTATTATGATCTCACGGCAGGTGGGAAAATCCTTTCCCAAATGTTTCTAAGACGACTCCTCTAAAATACAACATAGTAAATCCCTACTAAGAAGCATCATCACAATGTTACCACGATGGGTCTCACTTAAAATCAATCAAGTTTTTTTTTTTTTTACTTTAGGGCTGACATTACCTCGGCTCTTGTCCTACTCGTGTGAGTGAAATTATGGCAATATCCATGTCCAGAATCCCTTATAATACTACTGAAGTTACATGTGTCATAAATTTTAAACCATTATTGAGCCTTGAACTTGAACCCTGTCCATCCCGAAACAGTGTACCAAGGCAAAGCAAAGTATAAGTGACAACACTGCAAACTAAAAGCAAACTGAAGCATTGATGCGAGGTAAATTTATCCCAATAAGGCCTGTTACAGAATTATAATTGAAGTATCAATCTAAAAATGTAATAGACCAACCTTGCGAGCAAAAAGAAAAGAAGAAGACGTGTCTCGTATGTCTTTTTTCCCCGGCTTCGTTAAATAGAATGGATGCTCGTAGAAGTTTCAAGAGGAACTCTTTTTTTTAAATTTGAAGCTCTAGCGCCCTTTCTAAGGGTTTTAACCAA
Source organism: Artemia sp. Qi Xiang Cuo (assembly GCF_049724085.1). NCBI lineage: Eukaryota > Metazoa > Arthropoda > Branchiopoda > Anostraca > Artemiidae > Artemia > Artemia sp. Qi Xiang Cuo. The sequence continues at coordinate 27,953,315 of NC_142811.1, forward strand.
TTGGAGGGCACTTTATCCAGGATGAATCAAAATTTCATTCTGAATACAAATATGGCATTTTTTTTTCTGCTGAAAATTCAATTGTAAGCCCTCTACAGACCTTCAAAAATGATACCTTTTCTCTTATTTAAGATTACCTTAAATTGCAGCTAGGAACAATATAAGGAATTCTCCTTGTAGAGCTTCTGAATGATGACTTCAGTTGTTTTCAAAGTTCTTTAGTGACCAGGTGGTGTTGCATGATCAGGTGGTGTTGTAAACTCAATCCCAATTGAGTTTACACTCTCTAGAGGACCACTCCGCACCCAGCCTTCATTTGAAAACATCAGTGGATTCAGCAGTAACTGTTTCTACAGATAGTTTGTTACAACTGTTGACAGTTCGTGATGAAAAAAATTGGGTGGGATGAGTGCGGACGCTAGATATGGCAGACTATTTGACTAGATTTAGGTGACGACCTCTAGTTCTTGAGTTGGGACCATTAGTAGGAAATAATGTTGGGAGAGTATTAGCCCTCATTAACTTATAAGCTAAAATGACCTTTTGCAATATAAAATTATAAGTCCCACAGGACGTGAATTAAAAAAAAAAAATAAGAATTTAATACAAAAGGGTTAAAAGTACAAAAGACATGTCTCCAGAGGCGTCGTATACCCCCAGGAGTGGTCGCATCCTTTTTAGTATTTATGATGCATAACAAATTACAAAAGATGACAGAGATGACTCTGAAGAGCAAAAGAAAAAGCCATGGAACGAGAAACAGCAAATATCCCATTAAATTACAAACAAAAAAGTTGCAAAACGAAATTTCGGTTAGAAGACAGAACAAAATTACATGGAATGAAGGATTGTATTAGTTTAGCACGTGTGAGTCTCCAAAAGTTAAACAGGAAAGATGAATTGATTTTAGTATCTATGACACATGCAAAACTACACCAAATGACTCCGAATAGTTAAAGAAAAAGGCAAGCAACAAGAAAAACTAAAAATCATATTGAATTGCAAGCGAAAATGTGACATATAACTAAAGAATTACTGTTGCGTAACTTAGATAATAATTTCAGAAATAACAATGGAATAAGGAACGTGTTATTTTAGCATAACAAGAAGAAGAAATTTAATTCACGTCATAATTTCTTAGATCAGCTGAAATTGCTGATTTGTCATCCTATGATTTGAAACAAAGAGCAAAATGATGATTATGCAAATACATAACTTAGATATGTCAAAGGACAGAGGCATTAAATAATTCCTAGTTGTTGCTGAATTATATAACAGCGTAATTAAATCAAAAATATAAAGGCTGAGGTAAGGCTGAGAAAGGAATTTTTTTGTATCTATGACGTTATGCAAAACTATAGCCTATGTTATTTTGATTGAATCCGAACAGCTAAAGCAAAAGGCATGGAAAAACGGCTGAAGCAATGATGCATGGAAATGAAGCATAACGAGATCTGTGGCTAAAAGATATGCAACAACAAGCATCAAAGCAAATCTCAAATGAAAATAACGGACAAAGAGATCTGCGGTTAGAATAGGCTACATGTCACGAGGATGACCAAATGGAGTCGTAAATGAAATCTGCGATTAGAAGAGAAGTAACAATGAGAATCACAAAGAATCCCAAGACATAGGCTTCTGCAGTGAGGCGATACCCAAACTCTTGTTTGTAGTTATTTTTATTCGATTCAAACTTGATTTGCATATTCAATTTAAGTTTCACACGTTTTAATATTTATTTATTCATTTACATTAATATATATTGTATGTTTGTTCGCATTGATTGTTTATTTAATTTCTGTTCGTTTTAAGTTTCATTTATACTTTAATAGCAAAATATTTTTTTTCGTTTTAAGTTTGATTTTCATATTCAATCTAAGCATTACTCGCTTTAAGATCTATTTATTCATTTATATTATTACTTATTGTATGTTTTTTGCTATGACTGTTTATTTAATTTCTGTTCGTGCTGGGTTTCAGTTATTCTTTAATAGTAATTTCTGTTCGTTTTGAGTTTGAATTTTAACAGGTATTTGTATCTTCTGAGCTCAAGTTCAAAATGGCCTTTACCTTTGAAAACATATTTTTCGGAAAGTTTTTTTTTTAATTAATAACAACAAGAGATGGATTTTTTCCGCTGAAACTGACAATGTCTCGTCTAAAATTTACAAATTTTCCAACAACCGCCCCCCCCCCCCATCCACCTCTCAATATATATTTTTCTGACAACCGGAAGCGATAATAAATGGAAAATGGAAAGCCACAAAAAAATGTCCTACTTCAGTTTTCTCGGATTTTAGAATAAGATTAAACATGTTTTCAACAAAAAAAATACATATATCATCAAGGAAACATAATTCACTTATCCCCACAATGGCTAAACAGCCTGAAAAGGAGGGGGGAATGTAAATACTAATCAAACACTAACTAATAAGCATAAACCGAAAAAAAAATAAGAGAGAGCGAGGGAGGGAGATATTTAATGGAGAATTTTGGTTTCCTGGCGGCTTTTGAAAATGGAAGACTTCAAAAGGCTCTTCTGAAGTTTACTAATTTTATTATACCCTCCCCCCTCTCATGGAATCTTTTTCTAACCCATCAAATACCAAACTGGAAGCAAAATATATTCTGCTTCTTGTTTGTCAGATATTATTATATCTTTGTCTTCCAGTTTGTCAGGAATACGATAAAATATATTTTCAACGGTAAAACAAACAAATATCATCAAATAAAGTACTTCCAGAGGTGGAAATACTTCCAGAAGTACTTCTACACTTCTGGAAGTTCTTGGGAATCATGAAGCGCAAGCAGGGCTATATGAGTACTGCTGTCACTCAGTTAGCTTCTGGAGTCCCCACTCCCCAATAGAACGTAAGTCGACCTTTATCTTCGGATTTCACAAACATATGGCCCCCAGGCCCTCTTGTCATTTCTGAAAGGTATTACCATTAATATGAGTAGATAGTTCTCTTATGCTGGCATTATACCCAATACTTTTTTGCGAATAGGGTTCTATTTACTGTTGAAAAATTTCTTTTCTTAAGCTATTGCTTGATTATTTGGTATAAGGAGTTTTGTCAATTTGAATTTGCGGACACGTTCTTGATTGCAAGGTATGAGATGGTATTCTGTACTATAATGGCTGGTACCAGACCAAGTTTGCGGGAAATAACTACTCGTAGATCGTAGTCCCAGCCTGCTATCTCTGTACACTTTCATCGTGCACTTTCAACCCTTCTGCATTTGCCACTAATTTAATGTTTTCAAATTGTTTTCTTTAACCTCTATCTTACCGTGCTATGATAACTCAACTCCCGAAACACAAAAAGGAGAATTTAAAGAAACAAGTGTAAACCTCTATTTAAGTTCTTTCTATATGCCCTTTTATATTGGCAGATGTAATGGTTTACGTAAATTCCAAAGATAGACGATAAACGTTGGTACATGGTCTTTATTAAATAACGTGAGAATACACATAGAGAAAATAAGGTAGCACAAGAACAACTGGCTACGACGGAGGCGAAAGATGGACTCCCTTTAGAAATGAGCGGGGAATGTAACTTTCCTGGAACGGAAGTTCCAGGCCTGGGAACGACCACTTTCCCACGACTAGCTTTAGTCCCAAGAGCTCCCCCCTGGACCGCTATCGTTGACACATAAATCCCCAAATTGATGTTAAATACTTTACACAAGAATGTAAAAATAATTATAATAATACTTTCCCATTAGTTGCTCAACTTTGCATGTGGCGGGAATCTTCCGGGGGAGTTTCCTGTGGATGAATTTTCCTAAGGGAATTTCTCCTTGTGGGGGGGAGGGGGTAAAGAGGAATCTTCAGTGCTAGGGAATTGTTCACAGGGGGGAAGGAATTTCCCACGAGAGGAATTTCTCGGAGGGAGGGAATACACCTGGCAAAAGGATAAAGAAGAGAGAAACGAGTATAATACAAGCCAGTGAAAACCTAGGCCACAATGCAAATATTTCGGTCAAGGCCTCCACTGGACCGTACTCAGTGCATGATAATAAAATAAAAAATTAATGATAAAAAATCCAAAGATAATATAATTACCAATCCTTAAAACAAACACAAAAACTAAAACATGAAGACCCTCTCAAAGTAACGGTGAAAGGGTACATGAATGAAAACCGAACTTTCAAATGAAAGTTCAGTTTGGCTAGCCCATACTTACCTCAACGTTGGTACATCTATTAACAAAAGCTTCTCCGGTTTTGCAATACACAGACGGGGTTAAGACACCACAAATCCTCACGAAAAACAAACGTTTCCACAACAATCCAATTCTTCTCACATGGCCGAATCAGATCAGTTTCTGTTTTGAACTAAATCCCTTACATCTAGCGCGGGAAGAAGGATAGGAGAAGGTATCTCATGAGGCTTCACGGTTTTGGGTCTAAACAAAGGGAGAAACCTGAGAGTTACTGAATTATTCGAAAACTGGGCTGTACTGAAGGACAAGGCATGAATTTCACTCCTTCAACGACCAGATGCGATGGCAGTAATGAATACCGTCTTAAGAGTAAGATCTATCATATCAATATTCCACAAGTCAAGAAATCGTGAAGTTCTAAAATACCTTGGCACAAGGCCAAGATCCCAGGCAGGAATATCATGTTGTGTCCGCGGTGACTCGTGCCATAAATTTTGTACCATTTTCGTCAAACAAGTATCTTTGCTGATATCTGTTCCTGTAGCTAGAGCTAGCGTTCCACATATTGCTGCTTTACAACCTTCTATCGTTGATGGTGTGAGGTTTCGACCAGTCTTTAGATATATCATGAATTCCGCAACTGTCTCAAGTACTGGTTTTGAGAGGATTAATCTTCCATTCACTACACCAACCCACGAACACTTGCCATTTTCCATTGTACAATTCAATGGTAGATCGTCATTGGGACTGGGCAAGTGCATGGGCTGATTCCTTAGAAAAACCTCTCTTTTCGAGTCCACGCTCGATATCTTCCAGCCGTGTAAATTTAGATTCCTTAGTGCTGGGTGGCAAAATCAACCCTGCTGGAGGAGATCTGACTGATCTCCGAAGGGTATAGGCAAGTCTACTAGCAGGTTTAAAAGATTCGTGTACCAAGCTTGGCAAGGCCATCGCGGAGCAATTACCGTTATTCGGCAGTTCCCAGACTTTCGAACCTTCTCCAGAACCTTTAGGATCAGGGCAAATGGAGGGAAGGCATAGCTGTGTTTGTTCGACCAATCGTGGACAAGGGCATCTGTGCCAATCGCAAGAGAATTTGGAACTGGTGAGAAATATACGTTGATCTTCCGGTTCAATCAAGTCGCGAATAGATTGGCTTCTGGCAATCCGTACTCTTTTGAAAGGACTCTGAAGACACTCTGGTTGAGACTCCAGTCCATGGGCAGACCTTTTCCTTCTCGTGACAGTATGTCGGCTACTAGATTGAGTGACCCGGTGATGTGTCATGCCCTCAAGTGAATGTTCAGGGCCATCGTAATCTCGAAGAGCTTTATGGATCCCTCCTCTAGGGAGAAAGAAAGGGTTCCGCCCTCTTTGTTTATGTAATTGACTACAGTCGAGTTGTCTGTCGCTACCATGACTATCTTGTTTCTTAGCTTCTCCGCAAAAGCTTTGATTGTGCTGGCTACGGCTCTTATCTCGAGGCAATTTATATGAAGAGCTTTCTTTTCTGGAGACCAAGTCCCCGAAGTGTCTTGATGTGGGACCTCTAGATAGCCACCCCACCCGTAGGTTGAGCTGTCGGTGAATATTGTTTTGGAAACAATAGGGGCTTGAGAGGAAGGCCTTGACTCAGCCAATCTTTGTTCAGCCACGGTGAAAATGCCTCTTTCCTCTCTGTCGTAATTAGGATGTTTAAATCTATGTTGTTCCAAGACCTGTCCCACAATCTGAGCATTAGTAGCTGGCATTTCCTGAGATGTAGTTTGTTGAAAAGAATTTCTCTTGAGCCCGCATTGATGAGTCGAATCAGCTTCATCAGTTGCCTTATTGAGGTATGCGATTTTTCCAGAGCTGCCTCGATTGCATGTATCAAGTTCTGAATCTTTTCCAGGGTTAGCTAAACCCTCTTTACCTCCAGGTCTGCCATAAACCCGAGAAATATGATCCGTCGCATAGGTTGCAATCCTGATTTCTCGTTCAGCATGAACCCAAGTCTGTGCAGGAGAATCATCATGGTCCTTACATTGCTCTGTACTACCGACTTTTGGCAGTCGTGCAGAAGCTAGTCGTCCATGTAAGCATGCAGTTGGATGGCTTGAAGGTGGAAATAGCTCACGATGACACCAATCACGCGGCAGAAAACAGCTGGACTTGATGCTAGTCCGAAAGGTAGCACCTTCAACTCATAGATCTGGTTCCTGAAGGTGAACCGTGGATATTTCCAATGACTCTTGTGAATGCCGATATGCCAGTAGGCGTCTTTCAGATCTATTGACACTGCCCAATTTGATTCCTGCATCGCAGTTAGTATTGTGGCCTGGTTCTCCATTTTGAATGTTGTCACGTCCAAGAATTTGTTTAGGCAAGATAAGTCTATTACTGGGAGCCAACCCTTGTTTTCCTTTTTCGAAACCAGAAAAATCCGACTGTAAAAACCTGGAGACGAATGAGTTTGAACTTCCTCTATTAGACCTCTGTCGAAACTTACAGTAATCTCTAATTCCAAAATTAGCAACTTACTGCTTGACATATTCGATTCTTTGATTGAGTTGCGTACTAGAGAAGGGTATTTTTTGAAGTCGAGATAATATCCCTTCTTGACAACGTTCTGAACAAATTTTTTGTCTCGTATGTTTTGCCAGTTTTCTACAAAGTGATACAAATGATTTCCTACGGGAATACGATCTTGAGTTGGTGCCAGGATCAAGTCATTGAGTATTTGACTGTTTTCTTTCTCCCGTTTTTAAGGCTGAATTGAAGGTACGACCTTTTTTGTTGGTAAAGCCTTCCCTTCCTTGCTGGGAAAAAAATCGCTGTTTTTCTTCATATCTTGGCTTCTTTTGGATTGGGCCACGAAAGTTTCGTCGGTCCCGTTGCAGTTCATATTCTCTCTTTACTGGCCGCTTAGACTGAGCTGTTGAAGGAGGGTTTGAAAACCTGCCTACTTTCACCCCTGTAAAATCTAATTCTATGAGTTAGATCCTTAAAGTCGGCGGAAAAAAGGAACTCATTTTCCAGAGATGATGACCTCAATTCATTCCTAATCTCTTGAGCCAAGTCAGGGATTGATTTCAAGACGTTATACCTTCTCATGATCATCAAATTTGTCCATATTCTGGAAAGAATATTTGAAAAATGTTGCTGACATCTATTGATAGATTCCAAAAGCTTCATCAGTTTTGGAATAGTGTCAGGAGAGACATTCTCTGCCTTTAACACTTTTATGACAGTACCTAACATGAGGTGACTATGACATCATGCTCATAGCTGCTTGGGTGGAAGACTCTATGGCCAAGAATGACTTTTTGTTGACCAATATGAAGTTTCTGTCCTCTACCTGTCCAGTTGGTGACAACAAACTGAACTCTGGGTTGACACATGGCACCTGTGAAGCCAAATGTGTGTTGTGACATTTGTAAGCTTTCGCTCGGCCCGGTATGTCGAGAGGATCAAAGAAAATACCACGTTCTGAGAATGACTTATTCTTTGTTGTTGACTGCAGTTCTTCTGAGCGCTGCTTGATGAAGTTTTTCAGCATTGGGAAGAAAGGTAACGTGATAAGCTGTTTTCTCTTGAATCGCTCAATTGCCAAAACTAGCTCTGCCACCGAGCGAGGCTGTTGGACGGTAATGGTAGGTCTGGGGAAAATGGTGTCACCCAGTACTTCGTATACAAGGTCCAGCGACTCTTTTTTTTTAACATATTTAAACAATTACAATATTACAAATACATAATTTTATCCAACTATAAAATCTTTACAATTAGACGCTGGGCCTAATCTTAGCTGCAATCTCCAGACCAACTTATCCCTTGCCAGAAGGCCTATACGCCGTAGGTGTTATAACATTGTGTAATGGTAGTCTGTACGCCCTAGGCGTTATAACCTTATGTAATGACGGCCTATACGCCCTAGGCTTTATGACCTGATGTTATGACGGCCTATACGCCCTCGGCGTTATGCCCTCATGTAATGACGGTCTATACGGCCAAGCTGTTATGATCTCATGTAATTTGTAAAATATAAACTTATGAAAGGTATTATCCACACTCAAATACTGGATTTACCGCAGCTAAACCATTAAAATATAAATAATTATCTGGCCTACTAAACACCAGGCTCATACAAAAACAAAATTATAAACTCATTTTCTTTTCAACTAAATCAAAAATGTTTTATAATGTGAATTTAAACCTAAGAAACTACCTTGGATAGTGTCTATGCGTTTAACCCCGTGTACCACAAAACAGAAACTGATCTGATTCGGCCATGTGAGAAGAATTGGATCGTTGTGGAAACGTTTGTTTTTCGTGAGGATTCGTGGTGTCTTAACCCCGTTTTTTTATTGCAAAACCGGAGAAGCTTTGGTTAATAGATGTACCAACGTATGAGGTAATGGCGACGCCAAAGTACAATACTGAATGGCAATTGAATTTTTCAATTAATGCAAAGCATTTTAAAAGCCAATCGCTTCCCAGGTACACCATTACAGATTTGGTTAGGTTGCAAAATAGGATTTTGTTGATTTATGTGAAAACGATCAGAATTAATTAGTTCATTATAAATGGAACTAAAATAGGTTTCTCCGGTATCTCTATTTAGAGTTACCTTTCGTCGAATGTGCTTTCTTTTTTTTTTATCTCAACTGCATCCCTGAAAACTTACATGAGACCTTTGACTGGAGGTGTCGTCAAATAAAATGAAATGGTGTGGATTGTCATAGAAATGTTGAGCCAAGGCGGTAAAAGTCTCAGGACTTTGGCGTAACTCCATAGCTTTGTGAATTGAGGACCTGTGTTCCGACAACTTTTTCCCCAAAATGGGGCTGGTTTTATCTTTGCCGCTGTTAAAATAGTTCCGAATTTTATTAGAAACTTTAAAGGTGATATTTGGATTATGTTTTTTTAGAATTTTTTTCAGTTTGCCACTCAGTTTGGGAAAATAGGGTAACACAGTGAAAACTTCCTTATCACCCACCAAAGGGATGATATCTGTTGGGGGTTGGGGAGCTGATGCATCCTTTTGTGCCTTTTTTTGTCTTTTTTTTCTCTGATTGATTCCAGTAACTTTATGGGCTATCCATTGCAAAATGTCCTTCAGATATTCAGTTCTGGGACTGTAGGAGCTTTTGAGCGTATTCTTATTACACGATCGACTACAGATATAAATAATCCTCTTTTTACGCAAGGAGGGTGGTTGTAAAAGAAATGCAAATACCTATCATTATGTGTAGATTTTCTATAAATCGAAAATTCAAGGCTAAGAGATTTATTGAAGATTAAGATGTCTAGAAAAGGAAGTTTATGATCATCTTCTAGTTCTAAGGTGAACCGAAGGTTAGCATCCAAAGTGTTAAAATGAGTAAAAAAAAGTGTTAAGTTCTATCTCTCCATGATCCCACACAGAAATAACATCATCGACAAACCCGTCCCAGAAACTCGAGCCTCGAGCAACTGAATCCTCGAGCAACTGAACCCCCGTTTAGTTGGACCTACGTGCAATTCATCCCTATTTAGCTGAAGCCTCGTCTAAATTTACATGGCTGGAAGATATCGAGCGTGGACTCGAAAAGAGAGGTTTTTGTAAGGAATCAGCCCGTGCAATTGCCCAGCCCCAGCGACGATCTACCATTGAATCGTACAATGGAAAATGGCAAGTGTTCGTGGGTTGGTGCAGTGAAAGGAAGATTAATCCTCTCGAAACCAGTACTCAGACAGTTGCAGAATTCATTATATATCTAAAGACCGGTCGAAACCTTACACCATCTACGATAGAAGGTTGTAAAGCAGCAATATGTGGAACACTAGCTCTAGCTACAGGGAAAGATATTAGCAAAGATACTTGTTTGAAGAAAATGATACAGAATTTTTGGCACGAGTCACCTCGGACACAACATGATATTCCTACCTAGGGTCGTGGCCTTGTTGTAAGGTAGTTTAGAACTTCACGATTTCTTAACTTGTGGAATATCGATATGACAGATCTTACTCTTAAGACGGTATTCATTACTGCCATCGCATCTTGGTCGTCGAAGGAGTGCAATTCATGCCTTGTCCTTCAGTACAGCACAATTTTCGAATAATCCAGTAACTCTCAGGTTTCTCCCTTCGTTTAGACCCAAAAACCGTGAAGCCTCATGAGATAACTTCTCCTATCCTTCTTCCCGCGCTAGATGTAGATCCAGCTTTGTTTCCAGTGAGAATACTATCGGCCTACGCAAAGCGAACGGCTAACGTGGCGGTCAGAAAAGGGAGAAAAAGGTTCTTCATTCCTTTTTCTAAAACAGCACCACGAAAGGTGGCAGCTGGAACCATTTCTTCTTGAATAAAGCAGGCCATAACTATGGCATATGAGGCAGCAAAAGAAGAGTGTAGAAAAGGGAAAGCACACGGCACAAGATCCATGGCGGCGTCATGGGCGATATCAAAATCAATACCAATTGCTGATATAATGAGTACTGCTGGCTGGTCTTCGGAGTCTACTCCCATACAACACTACCTTCATGAAATAGAAGATCGAACCGATGCTCTACATTTCGTTGCAGTTCAGACAGTTTTATAGTTTACACATTTGAATATTCTGGTTTGAAAATAAAATTTTATATTAGTTGATTTATGAACCCACCGCCAAATCGGTTGGATTCTAAGCTTTTGTTAATAGATGTACCAACGTATGAGGTAATGGCGACGCCAAAACCGAACTTTCGAATGAAAGTTCAGTTTGGCTAGCCGATACTTACCTCATACATTGGTACATAGAGTCCCTCCCTCCTCTCCGCTCATAGAGAGTTAAGGAATTATAAGGGATTTAGTTCAAAACAGAAACTGATCTGATTCGGCCATGTGAGAAGAATTGGATAGTTGTGGAAAGGTTTGTTTTTCGTGAGGATTTGTGGTGTCTTAACCCCGTCTTAGTATTGCAAAACCGGAGTAGCTTTTGTTAATATATATACCAACGTATGATGTAAGTATCGGCTAGCCAAACTGAACTTTTATTCGAAAGTTAGGTTTTTCTTGCTAGTGAGTATTACATTGTGTCTAAAACTTGTACTTTTATGTATTTTGTTTTTGTCGTGTATATTTGACTTGTTTATCTTTTTCTTGTTTTTTTATGTACTCCGTCTCTTTTGTTTGATTTTGACAGGTAATAAAATAGTATTACTATTATTATTATTATTATAAGGTTTTTATAGAAGGCGGTGTCGTAGAAACTTCAAAAAAGGCTCATTCGATTGGAAATTTAAAGGTTTAGTGCCCTTTTTAATAGTCGAAAGTGATTGGGGGGCAACTAACCCCCCTCTCACGCCCACCTTTTCCCCAAAAATATCCAATCAAAATTTTGAGACAGCCATTTTATTAAACGTAGTTTTAAGCTCTGGAAATTAGGTCTTTGAGGATGACAACTCCCCCACAGCCCTCAGGGCAACGGTTGTAAGTTATGCCCTGGGGGCATATAAGGTTTTGTATAGACAATGTTGTTGTAGAAACTTCAGAAAGGGCACATTTGATTGGAAATTGAAAGTTCTAGTTGAACTTTTAAGCGTCATAAGATGTTTGAGGGTAACTAGCTCCCCCCCCCCTAAACCCTATTTTCCCAAATGCATCCTATAAAATTTTAACATAGCTATTTTGTTAAAAATAGTTCAAAGATCAGATAACGAAAATTCCGGTGTTGAAACACCCCACCAGGGCCCGGGGGCAGGCGTTGTAAGTTATGCCCTGGGGGCATATATGGGTCTTATGGAAGGGATGCTCGTATTAACTTCAAAGGGGGATCATTTGACTGGAAATTGAAAGTTCTAGTTCACTTTTTAAGAGTCAACCTAGCCCCCCCCCCCGCCACGCCCTTTTTTACTCAAACCCATCCGATAAGAACTTTGAGATAGCTTTTTTTTAAAAATAGTTCAAAGACTATATAACGAAAACTCTGGGGTCAAAACAGCACCACTGCGCCCGAGGGCAGGTGCTATAAGTTATGCCTTTGGGGAATATATGGTTCTTATTGAAGGGATGCTCGTAAAAAATTCAGAGATGGTTCATTTAATTGGAAATTGAAAGTTCTAGTTAAGTTTTTTCGAGTCAAAAGATATTGGGGGCAACTAGCCCCCCTCGCCCCTTTTCCCCAAATGAATCCAATAAAAATTTTGAGATAGGCACTAAGTTAAAAATTTCTCAAAAGTCAGATAACAAAAACTCAGGTGTGGTCACAAACCCCCAGGGCCCGGGGGCAGGCGTTGCAAAATATGCCCTGGGGCATATATTGTTCGTATGAAAGGGATGCTCGTATAAACTTCAGAGAGGGTTCATTTGATTGGATATTGAAAATTCGAGCTCACTTTTTAATAGTCAAAAGAGATCCGACGGCAGCTATCCCCCCACCCATCTGATGAAAATTTTGATATAGACATCTTGTTAAAAACAGTTCAAAGGTCGGGTAAGAAAAAATCCGGTGTCAATAGAACCCCCCAGGGTACAGGGAAGGCGTTCTGAGTTATGCCCTAAGGGCATGTATGGTTCTTATGAAAGGGATGCTCGTATAAAATTAATAGAGGGCTCATTTGATTGGAAATTGAAAGTTCTAGTTTAAGTCAGTTTAGAGTCAATAGAGTTAAACTAGCCCCCCCCCCACGCTCTTTTTTTCCCAAACCCGTCCCCTACGAATTTTGAGATAGCCAGTGTTTTGGAAATTTTTCAAAAATTAGATAAAAAAAACACCCCCCAGAGCCCGTGGGATAGGCTTTGTAAGTGTTGTCCTGGGGGCGTATATGGTTCTTATTAAAGGGATGCTCGTATAAACTTCAGAGGGGGCTCAATTGATTGGAAATTGAAAATTCTAGTTCAATTTTTAAGAGTCAAAAGATATCCGAGGGCAATTAGTCCCCCCCCACACACACCCTTTTTCCCCAAGCCCGTCCATGTTGACCGAACCCGCCAGGGCCCGGAGGCAGGCGTTATTAGTAGTGCTCTAGGGGCATATATAGTTCTTATGGAAGGAATGCTCGTATAAACTTCGGAGAGGGCTCATTTTATTTGAAATTGAAAGTTCTTGTTCACTTTTTAAGAGTCAAAACAGATCGGAGGGCAACTAGCCCCCCCCCCCTCCTCCACACCCGAAATGCCGCCGATAAAAATTTTGAGATAGACATTTTGTTAAAAATAGTTCAAAGTTCTAATAGTTCAAAGTAACAAAAAACTCCGGTGTTGACACAGCCCCTCAGAGCTCGGGGGTAGGCGTTGTAAGTTATGCCCTGGGGCATATATGGCTGTTATGGAAGGGATGCTCGTACAAAATTCCTAGAGGGCTCATTTGATTGGAAATTGAAAGTTTTAATTCACTTTTTAAGAGTCAGAACTGATTGGAGGGCAGCTAGCCTCCCCCTAGAGTCCATTCATTTTTTTCCCAGAGGCACTTCATATAGAAGGGGTCGTCGTATAAACTTCAAAGGGGAATCATTCGATTGGAAATCGGGAGTACTAGTGCCCTTTCTAAGAGTCTAAAGTAATCAGAGGGAAACTGGCCCCCCAAGCCCTTTTTCCCCAAATACATCTGATAAAAATTTTTAGGTAGCCATTTTGTTAAAAATAGTTGAAAGATCATATAACAAAAACACCTTTACGTATGGTCATTTCGTTAAAAATAGTTCAGAGATCAGATAAGAAAAACTCCTATGTCAACACCCCCCCCCCCCGGGTCGAGGAAGGCGTTGTAAATATTGCTCTGGGGACTTATAAACTATATAAACTTCAGAGAGGGTTCATTTGAATGGAAATTAAAAGTTGTAGTTCATTTTCTCAGAGTGAAAAAGATCAGAGGGCAATTAGCCCCTCCCGTCCTCAAAGCCTTTGGTTGTATCGGATGGATAAACCCATCCGATAACAATTTCAGGTGACCATTTTTTTAAAAATAGTTCAACCATCAGATATTAAAACTCCTGGGTCGACACCCCCCCGCCCCCCCCCAAGGCCAGGGATAGGCGTTGAAAGTTATACTCTGGGGATATATATGGTTCTTATATAAGGAATACTCGTATGAACTTCAGAGAGGGCTCATTTGGTTGAAAATAGAAAGTTCTAGTTCACTTTTAAAGAGTCAAAAGAGACCGAAGCTTAATCTAGTCCCCCCACGCCTTTTTTCCCCAAACCCATCCGATAAAAATTTTGAGATAGCAATTTTGTTAAAAATACTTCAAACATCAGATAATAAAAACTCTGAGGTTGACACAAACCCATTTTTTTACTTTGATATTGTTACTTTGATACCAGTTTTGGTACTTTGTCGAATATTTGATTTTTTTTTAAGTTTGATTTTGAAATAAGGAATTTTTAAAAACTTGAAATTTTATGCAATCAAAAACGAACAAAAATTAACTAAAAAAAATTTCCGAAAAATAATTTTTTCAAAGAAAAGTAAAGGCCATTTTAAACTTAAGCTCAGCAGATACTAATACATTTTAAAATTCAAACTCAAAACGACCAGAAATTACTATTAAAGAATAAATGAAACCCAAAACGAACAGAAATTAAATAGGCAATCATAGCAAAAACATACAACAAGTAATAATATAAATGAATAAATAGATTTTAAAGCGAGTAATGCTTAGATTGAATATGAATATCAAGCTTAAAATGAAAAAAAAAAATCCTATTGAAGTATAAATGAAACTTAAAACGAACAGAAATTAAATAAACAATCAATGCAAACAAACATACAATAGATATTAATGTAAATTAATAGATAAATCTTAAAACGAGTGAAACTTAAATTGAATATGCAAATCAATCTTGAAACGAACAAAAATCACCACAAGCAAGAGTTTAGGTATGACCTCCTTCTTTGACTGTAAAAGTATAAAGCCTACTGCAGCATCGATACCTTACTGAAAACATTATGCGTCTTGAAAAGTGTAGGAAATTGTAAACAGCATCAAATTGAATATTTTGTGTATGGATATATTAATCGTTTATATATCCATCTGTTACAGATTTTATTTCACTGTAATTGCATTTTTAATTTAAATACTGTAAGAACTGGAAAAGAAAATATTTGTAATATTACCCGTTTTCAGTTAAGCGCCAATGACGCAGTAGGCTTTTAGTTCTTATTTACAGTCAGGAAAGGAGGCAGTATCCGAGAACTTGTCTGTAGGAAAACTATATTCGTCTTTAACAACTTTAAAAAGAGCTAATAAATTAAACTGAATATTTGATGTATAATGATATTAATTGCTGAAAACCCGTTAGTTCAAAATTGTACTGTGGTACTAATGTTTATTTTCCATATTGAGCGAGGAGGTAAATATTTCAAGTAAAATTGGCCTTAATTGAACCGCCATTGACGCGGTAGATTTTAGACTTTTATAGTGAGAGAAGGAGGTCATACCCAAACTCTTGTTTGTGGTGATTTTTGTTCGTTTCAAGCTGTCTTTGCATATTCAATTTAAGTTTCACTCGTTTCAAGATTTATTTATTAATTTACATTAATATCTATTGTATGTTTGTTTGCATTGATTGTTTATTTTATTTCTGTTCGTTTTAAGTTTCATTTATACTTCAATAGGAAAATATTTTTTTTTCATTTTAAGATTGATATTCATATTCAATCTAAACATTACTCGCTTTAAGATCTGTTTATTCATTTATATTATTACTTGTTGTATGTTTTTGCTAGGGTTGCTTATTTAATTTCTGTTCGTTTTAGGTTTCATTTATTCTTTAATAGTAATTTCTGGTCGTTTTGAATTTTAACTTTAAAAGGTATTTTTATCTGCTGAGCTTAAGTTTAAAATGGCCTTTACTTTTCTTTGAAAACTTATTTTTCGGAAAGTTGTTTTAAATTTATTTTACAAAAAAATTGAAGTCACCGTATAAGGCTGAATCTTTTGATGTGCATGTTGTTATCAAAAATACTTTTTTGAATTTCGATTACTATTAGCCCACGTCGCTCCGTACTTACAGTTCTTTACCACGAACTGTTCGATATCTAGAGATGGGGATACTCGTAATTAATTCATAATAAGAATGTTTTATTTAACTTATCTAGACATACTACTTTCGCTTTGCAGGCTGGTTTCTTATGCAAGCCAATCATCGCAATTTATGTAAATATATTCTCAATCTGGTTGCTAAGTAGGCCGTCTCTTTATGTGCTACTTTCCAACACTGTGTCTTGGCTTTTCCGCTATTTATCTTTTCTCCGCTAAAAAAGGAAAAAAACAAATACTTGTTTGCAACAAGTGAACTTTAAAGAAAAAATAAAAAAAACAAGTTTTTTAAACTGAAAGTAAGGAGCGATATTAAAACTTAAAACGAACAGAAATTATTCCGTATATGGAAGGGGCTTTCCCCTCCTCAACGCCTCGCTCTTTACGCTAACGTTTTTTATTGTTTAAAAAAATAAAGTTTTGATACATAGTAAAACTTTAGCGTAAAGAGCGAGGCGTTGAGGAGGGGAAAGCCCCTTCCATATACGGAATAATTTCTGTTCGTTTTAAGTTTTAATATCGCTCCTTACTTTCAGTTTAAAAAACTTGTTTTTGTATTTAATTTTTGAACGTTTTTGAATAAATAAAGGCTTTGATCTTGATTCACCGTACATGAATAATTAAAACAAAATTTGCATATTAATTTCAATTTTACTTCGTTAAATGGCTTTCTCGAAACTTGTTTAATTTTATTTACGAACGTTTTTAGTTGTAATAAATATACGTAACTTACAAATTAACTTACGGAACGAACTTCTATATTTATATATTTTTAATACGTAGATTAGGGGGTTCACCCTCTAATCAATACCTTGCTCTTTAAGCTAAAGTTCGAATTTTGTTCCAATTCTTTAAAAATGACCGCTTAATCAAAAAGGCCGTTAATTAGAATTAATAGCTCTTATGGCTTAAGAGCCATAAGAGCTCTTATAGCTCTTATTTGGCTTAAAGAACGAGGTATTGACTTGGGGGAGAACCCCCTCATATACGTAATAATTTCTGTTCATTTTCCGTTCTAATGCTGCTTCTTACTTTCAGATGAAAAAACTTGTTTTTATAAATTTAATTTCTGATCGTATTTCAAATAATGCTTGGAAATGCGGCGACCCCTTCATAGTAATGTCCCTTACCCCAAAGAAACATCCTCCACAGAACGATTCTCCCGAGTAACCCCCTCTTTCAGCCCCCCCCACCTACCAGAAAAAAATTCTTCCTGAAAATGTTTGTACACTTCCCAATAACCAATACAATATGTAAGCAATGGGCAAAGTTCATAACTTGCAGCCCTTCCCCTGGGAGCTGTGGGGGATTAAGTCATCGTAAAAGACATATTTATTAGATTTTCGACTATGCTGAACAAAATGGCTATCTCAAAATTTTGATCGGGTGACTTTGGGAAAAAAATGAGCGTCGGAGGGGGGCCTAGTTACCCTCCATTTTTTTCGGTCACTTAAAAAGGGCACTAGAACTTTTAATTTCCGTTCCAATGAGCCCTCCTACAATGTTCTAGGACCACTGAGTCAATACTATCACCCCTGGGAAAAAAAAACAAACAAATAAACACGCACCCGTGATCTTTCTTCTGGCAAAAAATAGAAAATTCCACATTTTTCCATGTAGAAGCTTGAAACCTCTGTACAAGGGTTTTACGATACGATGAATATGATGGTTAGATTTTCATTAAGTTTCTATAACTTTTAGGGGGTCTTTCTCTCTTTTCTCGAAAATCCGCCAAATTTTCTCAGGCACGTTACTTTTGATGGGTAAGATTAAACTTGATGAAACTTATATATTTGTAATCAAACAGTTCGTGGTAACGAACTGTAAGTAAGGAGCGACCCGGCTCAATGGTAACCGAAACTCTAAAAAACGTGATTTTGATACCAATAGATACATCAAAAGAATCAGATTTTAATTTTGATTTCAAATATATAAGTTCCATCAAGTTTAATACTACTCATCAAACGTTACGCGCCTGAGAAAATTTGGCTTATTTTTGTAAAAACAGAGATAGGTCCTATAAATACATTACAACCTTAATGAAAATCTCACTAGCATCTTCAGCGTGTCAAAAAAGCCTACTGAAGAGGTTTCAAGCTCCTATCTACAAAAATGTGGAATTTTCCATTTTTTGCCAGAAGAAAGATCACGGATGCGTGTTTATTTGTTTGTTTGTTTGTTTGTTTTTTTTTTTTTTTGTGTTTTCTTTTCCAGGGGCGTTCGTATGATCCCAGTAGTCCTTGAATGCATTAGGAGGGTTCACTCGAGTAGGAATTAAAAGTTCTACTGGCTTCTTTAATTGACCAAAAAAAATGGAGGGCAACTAGGCTTCCTCCCACGCTCATTTTTTCTCAAAGTCACCCGATCAGAATTTTGAGATATCTATTTTGTTCAGCATGGTTGAAAATATGATAAAAATGTCTTTTAGGATGACTTGATCCCCCAAAGTCTCCAGGGGGAGGGCTGAAAGTTATGAACTTTACTCAATGTTAACATATAGTATTGGTTATTGGGAAGTATACAGAGTTTTTCAGAGGAGATTTTTTCTGGTAGGTGGGGGACGGAGCGGGTCGGGGGCTATATGGAAGGATCTTTCCATGAAGGAAGTTTTCATGGGGGACGGGACAGTGCTATGAAGGGGGCGCCAGATTTCCCAGCATTATTAAAGAAAAAGATCAGGAATTAAATAAAAAAAAACAAGTTTTTCAACTGATCAACTGATTATGATTAAGAGGTCATTTTTAAAGAACTGGAAAAAAAATTCGAACTATAGTTTAAAGAGCAGGGTATTGACTAGGGGGCGAACCCCCCTAATATACGTGTTAAAAATTTATGAATATAGAAGTTCGTTACGTAAGTTAATTCTAAGTTACGTATATTTATTACTAATAAAAACGTTCGTAAATAAAATTAAACAAGTTTCGAGAAAGCCATTTAACCAAATATAATATGCAAATTTTGTTTTAATTATTCATGTACGGTGAGCCAAAATCAAAACCTGCATTAATTCAAAAACGTTCAAAAATTAAATAAAAAAAACAGTTTTTTAACTGAAAGTAAGGATCGACATTAAAACTTAAAACGGACAGAAATTATTCCGTATATGAAAGGGACTGTCCCCTCCTCAACGCCTCGCTCTTAACGCTAAAGTTTTACTTTCTCTACACTCTATTTTTTTAAACAATAAAAAAACTTTAGCGTAAAGAGCGAGGCGTTGAGGAGGGGACAGCCACCTTCATATACGGAATAATTTCTGTTCGTTTTAAGTTTTAACGTCGTTCCTTACTTTCAGTTTAAAAAACTTGTTTTTTTTATCTAATCAGAATTAAAATCTGATTCTTTTGATGTATCTATTGGTATCAAAATTCCGTTTTTTAGAGTTTCGGTTACCATTGAGCCGGGTCGCTCCTTACTTACAGTTCGTTACCACGAACTGTTTGAAAAAAGAGAACATTACTTACATTCTATAAGTTGCAGTGTTCTTCACGCCAATGAATCCATCCGATACGTCTGTGTACTGTGCTTTTGTGCATTTTTGACCTTGCTGAAAAAAGGCGAAATATCGAGCATACTCGAACCAATCCCCTAAATACTGAAAAAGATGGTACAATTATTCAGTAATATTGTTTAACTGGCTCTAATATATGTATTTTTTTTCATTGTTTAATGGATATGTTCATGTGTAGGTCGTTTTTGCGAAAATTAAATCCATTCTATTAAGGGCTAAAAATTTTACTAATTGTTTCAGGCGTCTTAATAAAAAGACACTTTTTAAATTTTGTTACATGTAACGTTTTAATTCAATATTAATTAAAAAAGGAATTTTCGGAAAACGGAGGTTTTCCGGGAGGAGTGAAGAGCCACATCTGAAGTTCTATAGCATTTCAAACTTAAAATGACCAAAAATTACTATGAATGAATAAATTGAAACACAAAATGAACAAAAAATAAAATAAATAATCGTGCTATAAATAAAGACAACAGGTATAGCTGAATAAGTAAAACCTGAAACAAGTAGGAATTACAATGAATAATCAAGTCAAAAGTAAAGCGAATAGAAATTACCGCATACAGGAGCAAGGCTAATACCCTTTCGGGGAGATTTGGACTTGAGAGAGGGGGCGGAATTAAATCAGATGTCCCTATGTTCTTCAAGGTCACTGATTCAGCATTTCTGCCGTATTTTGAAACGGCTTGGAGGATGAAGTTAAAAATTTTTAGTATTGTTGGGTAAAAGATGGAGAAGGGTGGGGTAATGGGCTTTATAACTTTATCCTGGGGGAGGGGGCTAAAGAAATTTTGTGTGTGATCTGCAAAACATTTTGTACTACAAGTTCCTATGGGATTGTTATTCCGTGCAGAGTTAACTACCAAATAAAATGAAAAGAAACTATTCGTTTTCAGCTTATCAAAATGACGTTTTTTCAGTAACTCAGGAGATGCTTAGAGTATCATGTTGAAACTTTCAGGGAGTTCTAAGGGAGAGAGGCAAGTGAACATTGAATTATAACTAAGAGCAGAGTAGAAATTAATTAAAGAGACTATGCATATCGGGGTTATCATCATACACTGTCTACAACATCTCACGTCGGTTATGGGATTGAATTGAAATCTCTTGGAAGTGTAGGAAAATGAAGGGGGACATGAAATTTTGTGTGTATCTGTGGGGGGACTGAAGTTGGAAATGTTTTGTCTCCACTCAACCTAAATGTTTTCAAATCTAAGCTCCTATAGAACTTAGGATTTATTCACAGTTATGTAGGACGTCATAAAAGAAAGATTTAAAGGAAATGGGAACTTCGTGGGCGGGTGTAAAAAGGAGGCTTTGAATAGATTGGGGTGAAGGAGGAGCGTGCGTAGCTGTGTTGGCCTCAGGCGGCTTGGTGCTACCGTGAGTTGTTATCAAAATAGCATACCTGTATTATCTTGGGAACGGCTTGGGAAATAAAATTGCAACTTTCAGTGATTTTTTTTGGGGGGGAGGGGCACTTAAACCTCAGATTTTTTCTTGGGGGAAGAGCAGGCGAAGAAAAGTATAAGGTTTTTTCAACCTGTTCAAATGCAGCAACAGTCTGTGGCATTGAGTTAGAACATTTATAAGGTGCTGGGGGACAAGGAACCTTAAACTTTGAATTAGGAGGAGAGGTAGTGGTAAATCAACGGAAGTATATATCCAAGTTATCAAAATGGCATGTCTGTAACATTTCAATTGGTGGAAATCGGGCTGAAATGAAAAAAAGAATATTTGTTGCAAATAAAATCTTAATATTTATCGATCTACGAGCAAGTGGACTTCGGATATCGAAGTAAAGTCGTGAGGTAAATCAAAAGACAACACATTCACCCAGGCTATCAAAATCAAAAGTTAAACTATCTGAATCAAAAGACACTAACTGTATCCTAATTGTCAAAACGTATCATCTGCAATGTCTGAGAAACGGCTCATTAGCTCAAGTTCAAGCTTTCAGATAATGTTGAGGGTGAAAATAAATTAAATCAAACGACACTACAGGCATTCATGCTGTCATAATGTCACATCTGCAATATCTGAGGAATGGCTATGAGTATTTACAGTAGTTTTAAACTTTCAGGGAATGTTGAGAGGAATGTGAAATTAAATCAAGAGACACTACGTGTGTCCAGGTTATCAAAAGGGCTTACCTGCCTTATATTTGGGAACGGCTAAAAGTAATAATTTGAAGCTTTCAAGGAGTTTTGGGCTGAATCACAGACTCTACCATAGACTCATCCATCTTTTCTAACTGGTGCATAACCATATCAGAGGGACAGCTAATGGTATTAAGTTGAAACTTTCGTTGTATGTCAGGGGGGAAAATGAAATAAATCAAAAGACAATATGTGCGCACAGGTTGTCAAAATTGTGGCCCTGCAATATCTCACGAACAGTCAATTGTATTAAAATAACATTTTCAAGGAATGTTCAGGCACGCTAATTGTATTAAGTTACAATTTTCCGGCACTGCTGAGGCTGTTTTTGAAATAAATCAAACGACGCTATAGGCATCAAGGTCCCCAAAACGAAGTATCTGCAACTCAGGAACAGCTAAGTGCATGAAGTTGAAACTTTAGGGTGCACGTATTCGGGGAACATCTGCAATATTTCCAGAATAGAAATGGGTCTTTGAAATGCGGAATTAAAAGTTATATTTTCTTTTTAAAGAATCAAATGTAATTGGAGAGCAGCCATCACCTCTCCTTTACACTTTTTCATACTCCCCCCCCCCCCCCCGGCCAAGACATCCAATCAAACTTTTGAAATAGCCCTTATATCCAAAATAGTAGAAATTTCAACAAATATGTCTCCTGGGATGAACTGAGGCTCACAACTCCTGGGACAAGAGTAATCAATTATGCAAGTGGCTCATTGTTAACCCACAGATTTTATAATGGAAAAGGGGTAGGGCATGTTCGATCCTGAGTGTCCAATTTGTTCGGGACTTTCGGAGATCATTCTTATGGGCCAAGAAAATCATATGTTTTGTTAGCAGTAGGAGGGAGGGGGTCTCAACACAAATGCTCTTTACTCCTAGTTAGTTGTATTTCGAGTGGGACCAATGAGAGCTTATCAAGGACAATAACTTTTGCAGAAAAATATCGCTCTAGTGATTCTTAGTCCAAAATGTTCTATTTTCGTATGCTGACCGGCTTTAAAATTCCAGCCCGCAAAAAAACCTCAATTAAAATCTTAGACCCAAGAAAACCTCGATCAGGTAGCAATCTGGTTACATTGAATGTTGACGTTTTATTTATATTTTTACATTTATATACATATATATATATATATATATATATATATATATATATATATATATATATATATATATATATATATATATATATATATATATATATATATATATACATATATATACATATATATATATATATATATATATATATATATATATATATATATATATATATATATATATATATATATATATATATATATATATATATATATATATATATGTATGTATATGTACATATATGTATATATATTTATTTATATATATAATATATATAAGAACCTATATATAATATATATATAGAACCCCCTTTTCCCAAGTCCCTTGAGTTCAGCATCGCAGATGAAGCTTATAAAAGATTATAGGGGCCAAGAAAAAAGAGGGAGGTCATTTTTGCCTGGTCTTCTGCCTCCCCTTCAGATAAAATATCTAGATTTTCTGAATTTTTCCCATTTTTGTGTGCTATACTTGCTTTAGATGGTTTTATTCATCTTATGTCCCTCAATAGTAAATTCTTCAGCAGGTGCCCAGTAGAGATTTGTGCATATCTTAAATTTGAGCTTTGGAGAGGTTTTCTTCCTTTTTTCAAATGACTCTAGTGATATACTAGGAAACCTCTTTTCTAATTCAGAAGTTTTAGGAGCCTCTCTGATGGATACTGACCATATTATCATTCCCTGGATATTTGGAGAGCTTTCAAACAGATCGTACCAGTGGCATTCGAAATGTTTTTCTTTTTGTAGCAAAGGCCGACGTGCTAATTTTGATCACTGAGAGAGGCGGCAAACTAGCCACCCTCCTTAACTAATTCTATAAAAATCTATTATGAGTGGTGATATATTTACTAGGGTTTTAAACTTGTTCCGACCTAAACTTTGCGAGTATACCATAACATAACTTGTGCAATTTGCTCACATGTTAAAACCGCAGAATTATACAATATTTGTTCATGTCCAGGTGCTATTGAACAGCTGCATTTCTCCCTACTTCTTTTTTCTAAGCACCGTGGAAAAAGAAGCAACCCTAATAGCTTCTGTGTCAAATTTAAAATGAGACCCATAGTTAAGCTTTTACGTAGGTAATGAACTATAAATGGAAACGAAAAACCACCAAAATTTTAAGCGTCACATTTGAAATGAATAGTGGCATGCAATATCTGATAAAGGTCTCTACATATCTATATATTACACTAGACATTGATGTTTTGTAGGCATTTTGAAATTAGGCATTAAATAACCAAATCAGTCGTAATTTTGCAAGTCGTAATCTCTGAGAAAAAACTTATGCATCCACTCCTCAATTTGTAATCTCCTCACTTTTTAATGAGACATGAGATCGGTGTAATTTTGGCAGATGGAGCCAAATGAATTAACTATTTGAGTTTTTAATTATGAAAATTCACATTTCCAATGCAGCAAAACTGCTGCCATTAATTTGAATAACAGAATCAAACAATTTGTAGTAACGAACAAATAAGGAGCAAATAGGCCCAATTGTGACCAAAACTCTAAAAGACAGAATTTTGATAACAATAGATACATCAAAAGAATTACCTTTTTATTTTGATTCCAAATATATAAAGTTCATTGAGTTAGAAGTTACCCATCAAAAGCTACGAACCTGAGAAAATACTTTTGATTTTCGAAAAAGGAGGGAAACACCCCCAACGAGTCTAGCAACCTTAGCAAAATTACGTCATCAAGTTGAGTATATGGGAGATCCCTACTGTAGAGGTTTCAAGCCCCTATCTTTAGACTATACTGTAGAGGTTTCAAGCCCCTATCTATAAAAAATGTGGAATTTTGTGTTTTTTTTTGGCAAAACAAAGTTCACGGATGCTTTTTTATTGGTGTGTTTTTTTCCAGGTGTGTTCGTATCGAACCAATGGTCCTAAAACAAATCGGGAGAAAGCTCACTCGAACGAAAATTAAATACGAGAGCCTTTTTTAAGTGACCAAAACGATTGGAGGGCATCTAGCCGCCCTCCCACGCCCATCTTTTCCCCAAAGACATCTGATCAAACTTTTAAGATAGCAGTTTAATTCAGCTTAGTTGAAAGGTTCAATAGCAATTCTTTTGGTGATGACAAGACACTCCGTAATTCCTGAAGAAAGGGCTGTAAGTTACGCAATTTGCCCATATTGTTTACATATAGTATTTGCTATTGGGAAATATACGGAAATATTTCGGGGTAATTTTCAACTGGAAGGGGGATTTTATTCCACGGGGAGAATTTTCCATGGGAAGCAAAGTTTGACGGGAAATTTTCAAGGGTACATTTTACACGGGGGAGGGGGGATTTTCTGGCATGATTTAAAAAACAGTCAGATATTAAATATAAAAGAAACAATTTTTTTCAACTGAAAGTAAGGAGCAACATTAAAACTTAAACGAACAGAAAGTAATTCCGAATATGAGGGGGGATGTCCCTTCCTCAGCCCCCGCTCTTTAGGCTAAAATTTGACTTTTTTCCCTGATTCTTTGGGAAAAACTACTCAAACACAAGGGCCCTCGATTATGAAAGAAGCGTATTTTTAGAGAGCTTTAAGACTTTAGCGTAAACAGCGAGATTCAAGGAAGGGGCAACCCCCCTCATATATAGAATAATTTCTGTTCGTTTTAAGTGTTAATATTACTCCTTAATTTCAGCTAAGAAAATTGTTTATTTTATTTAATTGAAGCGTGGAATCATAAAACTTACCATTCGCGAGGCTAAATTAACATTGTTATACATGTTTCTCACTATTATTTTACACCCAAACCTGTACCTCTGAAAATATATTACAAATTACTTCTTTTATTGTTAACTTTTGAAAGTCTGGATAGGCCAATATGCAGGGAAAGAAGGAATTTTGGCTAAGTTATAATCCACCCCAAACCTCAAGATTTTTTGGGAATTTTTCTATAATTTTACATTTTTTGCGTAATATTTACATTTTTCGGCATTTCTTTCAAATGTTCTACCTTTTCCCCCGAATTATATCCAGTCTATCTCCAGCAACAAATTATTGTGTACATAACTGATAGTGATAAGATTATAATCACTTTCACCATAAGATTAGCAAAAAAATCAGGCTTCTGATCCTCTCCGATTTTGGTTGTTTCGACGGTATATTTTTAATTTTTTTTAAATGACCACAAATAATGAAGTAACAGCTCCCTACCATTTCCTGATCAATCGGTAAGGAGCGACTCGGCCGAATAGTATAGTAACCGAAAGTCTAAAACAAATAACTTTGATAGCGATAGATACATCAAAATAACTGACCATTTATGCTGATTCCATATATATATATATAAGATTCATTAAGCTTAATGTTACTCGTCAAAGCTATGAGCCTGAAAAAGTTTGCCTGATTTTCAAAAAAGGGGGAAACATCCCCAAATGTCAAGAAATCTTATTGAAAATCGCACCATCATATTTGATGTGTCAGAGAGCCCTGCTGTAGAGGTTTCAATCTCAACATTTGCAAAAATGACGTATTTTGTACTTTTTTCCCAGAAGAAATATTCCGGATCCGTGCTTATAATATGATAAATGTTGTTTGTACAAATGTGAAATACAAATTTCATATAATATGAAATTTTCACATTGTTTACATAGTACTTGTTATAGAAAAAGCATGCAGAAATTATTCAGGGGGGGGGGGTTCTCGGTATGGGTTTTCTAAGGGGAACATTTTCCATTAGGGAAGTTTCTAGGAGTGAACTTTTCAGGGGAAATTTTACAGAGGGGAATTTGCCAGCTTTCATATACGAAATCAATTTTATCTGTCTTATACTTTCTCGTTGGCAACTTCATTTTACAGGTGGAGATTTTCTGGGGAAAATGTCTGGGGGAAATTTTCAGCAGAGCTGGAATTCTCTGGGGGATTTTTACGGGGAGGGGGTTGTTTTCCACGGGAGAAATTCTCAATGGGGGGATTGTACCAGGAGAAATTATCCTTGGCGAAATTCTCCGTATGAGAAACCTTCCATTGGGGGGGGGGATATCTGGGAAAAATTTTCCACTGTGGGGAGATTCCCCCTTGACCTGAAAAATAATCAGAAATCGAAAAAATAACAAGCCTTTTTTCAAGTGAAAGTATGCTAAGGAGAATTATTCAGGCGGAACCGTCCGCAAGACATTTTCTGGGGGGAATTTGCATTGAGGATGGAATTGTCCGGATGTAATTTCCGAGGAGGGAGTACTTCAAGCGGGATGAACTTTCCATGGGGACATTTTTGTGTGGAGGGACTTTTCCATGAAGGTGGAAGTAGATTTTCCGGGATGGTTTGTAAAAACGTTCAGAAATTAAGTAAAATAAGAAAACAATTTTCTCTACTGAAAGTAAGGAGCAACTTTAAAACTTAAAACGAACAGACATTATTCCGTATATTAGGGGGTTGTCCGCTACTCAATACCCCGCTCTTTACTCTTGAATTTGACCGTTTGTCCCAGTTTTTTCAGAACGACTCTTTAAACACAACGGAACCTTTTGTAAAGTACTAAAAAAGTTGATCATGAAGATAGGAGTATTGAGGAGGGACGACCCCCCATATATACAGAATATCTTTTAAATTTAATAATAGAAAAAAGCAAAGTCGTGTCATTGTAAAAATAAACAATAGGTCACACCACTTTGTCGATTATCATAACCAAGTTTAGCTTCTTCGAAAAGATCTAAATTGATGTTTCCGAAAATTTGCTGGTATGAAATGCCTGAAAACAAACATCCCAGGTAACAATTAGGCAACATCCCAGGTAAGAATTTGGCTGAAATTATCAAAAAAAGCGGCGACGATAGTTGGCCAAGTGCGTGAAGCACGTTCTTTTTTTAAGTGTAGCGGCTTTGGTTGTATTTGAGCTATCCCTCGTCAAAAAAAATATAAAATGTCAACTTTTCATTTTCGCAATGACTAAGCAATGTGTTTTCTATTCATACCCCTTCCCCTCTCTCGGTAAGGGTTGTAAGCATTCCTCCTGAAATATTTGGTATGACCCTACTACCAACAGACAGGGCAAAAACAGAAATATGATAGGGTCTAAGACTCTAAGGCCACAAAATGCTGCTTGGTAATAACCACAAGTGAGACGGTAGATTTTTACATGCTCTCTAGGCAGGGATGTAGTCAATATGTTTCTATCTTTGTCCTAATTCCCAGCCCGGCTTTTGTATAAACTAAATAGACAACATTTTACTCAACAATTTTACACAAGAATGTATAATAGTAAGTGAAAGTAAGAAGTGGGGTTCGTTCCATATAATTGGTTTTCTTAATATACTAGCTAATGACGAAAAACATAAAATAGAAAAACATGAAACATGACACGTTATTTAGAGTTGAACTAAATGAGAAGATACTATGTGCATTCAGCTTGTTAATACGGTGTGTGTATTATTTCAGGAACAGTGAAGGGTATTAGGTTGAAACTATCAAAGAATTCGAAGGAGATGTTGAGCTCAATCAAAAGATACTATGTGCATTCCGATTGTCAAAAGGGCATAGATACAACATTTTACGAACGGCTAATGACAATTAGTTGAAACTTTCAGGCAATAGCAAAAAATATAGAAAATCCGAAATAGAAAAAAAAACAAGGGAGCACCGACATAGGAGGAAATATTAGTCACAATTTAATTTCTTAGAGGTTCCAACATACCGACGAAGACTAGCAAACGAAAAGTAGCTTGACCCATTGCTTGATCAAAAAGTATGTCAGTATTACCCATACCCCTGTTTGATCAAAAAGTGGGATAGGATTTAATCATGCAACTTTTGAAATTTCGTAGTTTTCAACAATGCCACCGAAGAATCACGGTGCCAACACCTTAAATAGTGCCCTTAATGATAAAAGTTGCGTCTTAAAAGTTATTAAATAAGATAAAAACAAGTTTTTAACTGAAAATAAGGAGCAACATTAAAAGAAACATTAAAAGAAAATGGTTAGATGTAAAAATGGTTAGGAATAAAATTGCTTGTGATGAGTACACTACAAGAACTTATTTTGGAGAAAAGGAGTTCATTGTAAAAAGGGGGCTATATAAAAATATGAGTAGGCCTAAGTCATGGCAATCTCAATATTCAGACAGAATGTTTGGCTTAAAGGAACGTCTCTTTCGTTTTGTATTTTATTAGAGTTGTATCACAGAAGAAGAAAAAAAAACAGATACTCCAAATTTTTAGCGACAAAGAATTACTAGACATGTATTTTTGTTGAATTTTATATTGGTTGAACTATAAAATTATGAGACTGACACTTAGAACATGACTCCTTTAAAAGAAATAAGCTTAATCCTTAGAAAAGAAGGTTAACACCTTCTCCCTCATTAAGTGACGCAACTGTCCATAGTAGTGGCTAGTATCTTATTTGGGAGACTAGGGGGGCCGTCTTTACGTATACTTCTTCCCAATCGTTTGATAAGAGAAACGTTTTTTTTCTAATCTTTACGATTTCAGCACACACGAAATCCCGAACCTAAGAGACTCGACTCTGTCCGTCTAAACAATTAGGGGCATAAAATAGTGTTGTCAACATAAAAAGAAAGAAAAAAACTCACTTGTGTGGCATTAAAATCGCTCTTAGTTGAGACATTAGGACACTTTCCCCAAAAGGAAACTTGGCAAAATACAGAATTAATACAAAAGCTTAAAGCCCAAATCAGTAGCTTAACTACCATTTTAAGAATAAAACCAAAGTAAACTCTGCGGGTTCTTGTCGGGTACGTAAAGTTTAATGCCGAAAGGGACAAAGACAGGCTTCTTGATGGTTTTAATGAGTTAACTGTCAGTTTAGTGGGATTAAGAATTAAGTGACCTCAGAAGAATTTTGTCACCCCTTCTTGAATTAATAAAGGCAATAAAGGCATTGATTGTCAGGTATCCAAAAACCAGGAAGGAAGAGCTCTAAAGTCTATCCCCGAAATAAAATGTCACTTGTTTGTCTCTAATGCACCTATTCGTTAGGCTTACCAAACTTGCCCTAATACGAATAATTTCCTGGGTGCCATGCCGTCGAACCTCTTCCGACAAGCAAATGACCAGAAAAAACAATTGTGAACTTGAAAAGAAATATATAGTTTCTTGCAGTGGGGGGGGGGGCGCCCCCCCCAACGTCGCCCAAAGTAGTGTAATTTACTTAAGTAACGCAAGTTTGCGTTAATTAAATTTTCTCCTAACGCAAGTTTATCGGATAAACCTTTTTTGCGCCCCCCCCCCCCAAAAAAAAGTCCTGGATCCGCCCCTGGTTTCTTGAGACCTGGACATAGAAATGATTTTCTGATTTTAATGCTTTCTTTGTATTTGAGATTAAAAATAATAATAATAATAATAATTTTTATGTTAATTAGCTTGATCCTATGCCTCCCCCCTGTAGAAAAGTCTACAAATGTAGGCATTTGGCCCTTATTAAGGCAATAATATGGATAAGGTCTGTTGTGTCTGTTTGGAGATATTAACAAAACAAAATCTCAATCTTCGTAAAATATCTTGAATATATTTTGCATAGACTGCGTGCACCTTTAGCAAGGAATGCGCCACCGTGCGGAAATACTGTCTCTGAAAATTAAAAGCTCAGTACAGCCATGGACAAAACCTGCAAACAGATAAACATGCATTGGTGATCATCCTTTTCGGAAAAAATACAAAATTTCATATTTTTGTTGATATTAGCTTGAATCCTCCTCTCTTATATGTTGAATTTGATGATGTAATCATGGTTACACCGGTAGCCGCAACCTACTAAGGAACGAACCTCGGCCCATAGTAACCAAAAATTAAAAGTGTCTTAAAAAGAAACTGTCAAGTGAGACAAAATTGTCATTCCTACCTTGTTCAGGAATGAGAACCATTACCTAATTTAATGTTAATAGTAAAATATTATTCTGAAAATAATTTTATGGAATTTCAAAAAATGCAATAAAACCTCTAAAATATAGCGTCGGGCCGGAACAAAAAAGCACAACTTCGTAATTGCCATGACAAAAAACCCTATTGAGGAAACTTGCATTCCCCTGGCTTGAACAACAAGGAAAATTTCCCTTTTCCGTTAGTAGCACAATCTAGTGCCTTTCGTAAGTACCAAAGTATGATATTTAGAATTAAATCAATTTTTTGACAAAAACTGCATCTTCATATACAAGATGATGAATCCCGTCATAATCGTAGGTTAAAACCATAAATTATGTTAAAGTGAAGTTTTCATTAAAATTCCTTGGCTTTATTTCATAAATGGAACAAATTTTTTTAGACTCGTAAGTTTTATTAGATAACTTTAAACTTATTGAATATTACACATTTGGAATTAGTATGAGAATTCAATTCTTTTAATGTGTATATTGCCATCAAAACTCCCTTTTTAGAGTTTTGGTCACCATTAGCACAAGTCACCCTTTAGCACAAGCACCAAGTCAAGTCACCATTAGCACAAGTCCCCCACAGGTCTTTTCCAGGAATTGTTTAGTGCATAAAAATTTGAACATAAAACTCAATATTTCCACTTAAACGTCAATAAAAACAAGGTTTCAGGTAATACACCTCTACCCTCCTAGGAAATTTCCTGGTGACACTCAAGAGGCACCTCGCCCTGACCTCTCAACTTTTGCGTCGGTAAGCATACGAACGTAATCTTCTATGTCACAAAGAAAATTTTTTCTGCAATAAGAAAGGAACTTTTACCCCACAGCCCCTTTATTCAGGCTGAATTCAAATAAAGGTGATTAGAGATTAAATTAAACCCCCCCCCCTCTAAATCCTCTTCTATACTTTGGCTCACAGAGAGTTGCAAAATTTGGGCGTACAAATACACTTTTTGAGGCATCAGGCACATTCCCCCAACTGCACACTGACCCACCGGCCCTCCTCTATAATAGCTGATGCGCAATTATGCTTCACCTTACACAATTTTATCAAACATCAAATGAATCAATTTAGTTAAATGAAGCTTTAAAATAAATGTCTATATTCACCGTTTATTTTTATGAGCTACCTGACTCTTTGTGAACAAATTAAACAAAGAAATATAGTTTTTTTTTTTAACTAAAAGTAAGGAGCGAAATTAAAACTTAAAACGAACAAAAATTGTTCCGTATATGAAAGGGGCTGTCCCCTCCTCAATGCCTCGCTCTTTACGCTAAAGTTTTTTTATTGTTTTAAAAAATAAAGTTGTGAGACAGAGTCAAACTTTAGTGTAAAGAGCGAGGTGTTGAGGAGGGTACAACCCCTTTCATATTCGGAATAATTTCTGTTCGTTTTAAGTTTTAATGTCGCTCCTTCTCTAAGTTAAAAAACTTGTTTTTTTTATTTAATTTCTGAACGTTTTTGAATTAATGCAGCTTTGATTTTGGCTCAGCGTATATGAATAATTAAGACAAAATTTGCATATTAATTTTACTTTTTTTTGTCTAAATGGCTTTCTCGAATTTTTGATCTGACGTAACTTACGAATTAACTTGCATAACAAACTTCTATATTCGTATATTTTGTTACGTATATTAGGAGGTTCGCCCCCTATTCGATACCTTGCTCTTTACGCTAAAATTCAAATTTTGTTCCAATTCTTTAAGAATGACCCCTGAATCACGTTAATTAGAATAAATAGGTTTGATGAAAGAACAAAAAAAATTAGCTTAAAGAGCAAGGTAATGACCAGGGGGCGAACCCAATCATATACTTAGTAATTTCTGTTCGTTTTAAGTTTTGATGTTGCTTCTTACTTTCAGTTGAATTTTTTTTTTTTTATTTAATTTTGATCGTTTTTTGAATAATGCTGGCAAATCCGGCACCCCCTTCATAGCAATGTCCCTTCCCCCGTGAAAACTTCCTCCATGGAAAGATCCTCCCACGTAACCCCCGACCCCCCCACACAACTTCTAAAAACAATCCCCCCTGAAAACTTCTATATACTTCCCAATAACCAATACTATGTGTAAACATCGGGCAAAGTTCAGAACTTGCAGACCTTCCCCCGGGAACTGTGGGGGATTAAGTCATCCTCAAAGACATAGTTATTGCATTTTTCGACCATGATGAACAAAACGGCCATTTCAAAATTTTGATCGGGTAACTTTGGCCTCCATTTTTTGGGTAACTTAAAAAGGGCAGTAGAACTTTTCACTTCAATTTGAACGAGTCGTCCCCCAATATTCTGGGACCACTGGGTCGATATGATCACCCCTGGGATAAAATACAAAAACAAAACAAATAAACACGCATCCGTGATCTTTCTGGCAAAAAAAAACAACAAAATTCCACATTTTTGCAGATAGGAACTTGAAACTTCTATAGTAGGGTTCTCTGATGCGCTGAATCTGACGGTATGATTTTCATTTAGTTCAAGGATTTTTAGGGGGTGTCTCCCCTTTTTCCCAAATTTAAGGCAAATTTTTTCAGGCGCGTCACTTTGGATGGGTATAACTAAACTTGATGAAACTTATATATTTGAAATCATCATAAAAATGTTATTCATTTGATGCATCTGTTGGTATAAAAATTTAGTTTTTGGAGTTTTGGTTACTGTTGAGCCGGGTCACTCCTTACTTACAGTTCGTTTCCACGAATCGTTTGATACACCACTGCGCGGCATTATAGCCTCTGAAACTGGGATATTCAATTTATAGTTTCTCATATATTGTAAATCAATTGGATATCCCTGAATTTTCAATTGATAATAACCTGCTTCTCTTCGGTGCAAAATTGTTTTTTTTTTTCCACACAATGGCAGAAACGCTAATTTGCTGTGTCGTAATATTTTTCTCCGCTTAAAAGGACGCTATAACTTTTAATTTACGCTCGAATGAACCGTTCTCTGATTTTTTGGGACGACGCGTTCGATACGATCATTCCTGTGGAAAAAAATCAAACAAACACGCATCCGCTTTTTTCGAGAATTTCTTTCTCGAAAAAAGAATATAAAATTCCATATTTTAAAGAAGGGAGCAATTTCAGACGTGACATATGTCATAATATGATTTTCACTAAGATCACTTGCATTTTTGCTGCTGTTTTTCCCTTTTTTCGAAAATCAGGAAAATTTTCTGAGGTTCGTAGCTTTTAATAGGTAGCTTTAAACCTGTTACATTTTATATATTTGGAATCACCGTAACATTTATTCTTTTGATGTTTATATTGCTGTCGAGTCTCCTTTTTTTAGCGTTTTGGTTACTACTAGCGGAGATTGCCGCTTACTTACAGTTCGTTACCACAGACTGTTTGATATCGATCATATTCATGTAGCTAGACTCTGAAAACATAGCTAGTCTTCGGGAATGAAAGGCAGTTATGTAATTTTCTTTAAGTCAAAATGAATTGAATCTATTCTATTGGATTTTAACCTAACAATAGGCCACAAAGTGCGAAAAAATAACAGTAGGCCTATATATATGTCTGTTTTGAAAATTTTGTTTTATCCAAGCCTTGTGCCAGGCATAGGCCTGTATGCAAAAGGAAACCTTTTGGCCGGTACCTGCCAGAAATCTCAGTTGTTTACGATTTTTTTTTACAGTCTATTTTATATATCCACGTAATTTGCTTACAATCGCACTTTTTCCAAATTAGCCACACCCACAAATGCTGACTTACAAAAATAAATTCCTGGGGCCTCCTTCTTTGGTGAGTTTCCAGCCACAAAATAATCAGACTTTTGATGTGTAACCGATGTTTATGTAACTTGAAAGTTCATTAATAATGGTGTTTGTTATTACTTGTATTGTTAAATGTGTGTTTTGAACAAAAGTTCTTGTTGAACGAGGGAGGAGCAAGTATCGAGGGGGAGTATAAGAAAAATAGCATTTAAGGATTTTCACATATTTCATTTGTCCGTAATTAGATAAGGTTTCACAGTACTCCTTGCCCTCCACAAATGACACTCTTGAACTCAAGCTATTCCAAATAGTAACTTATTGCTTGGCTAGTTAAGTTTGTTTTTTTCTTTTGTCATAGGAATAATTGTCTCATCTCAGATATAACAGAAGTCCAGAAACGTTATTGTGAGCCATTAATACAACAGCCAAGAAACTGTATTTTCGAATTATCACGTTTTACTTAGCTTGCTGACTCTGTCGCCATTCAAAACTTGAGTTGCTTATTTTGACCCCTTCCTCTCAACCGATCTGGCTCAAAATTTATATACAGCTTTGCTTTACCTATCATTTTAATATTCTGAGATACTTTTTTCCGTCCCACATACAAAATTGCTTATGTTCTGCTGTGTACATTAACGCAAATTGACGGGTGCAAAAAAAACTACTCCATATTACACTAGTGCTCCGAAGATGACGGCTTAATAAGTACGCGTGTTGTTAAGCTTGGTTGTAGTATTAGAACTTTGTCTGTGCAAATCTTGGTTACAACATTTTGACCTTGACTGTCTGTACCTTGAATAGTAGCCTACAAAATCACTGGATTTGTGTAACTATGAATGGCATAAACTTTACTGATTTCCTAAAAAACGTGACTCCAGTCACAACAAAAGACTATAAGCAGGCGTCTCGTATGGTAAACGATCCTTTTTTTCCTTATCATCACACAATTAATCAAGTACACGCAGATGTCCTTTCCATCCCTGCACGTGCCTGGGCAATCAAAGGTTGTCAGCTGCCAACTCCGTCTCAAATCGTTTATCATAAAGTATGCCCAAACCGTATTGCACATAAGGAATAAGCGAAGCCATCACCGTTTCTTTTATACTGAAGAAAATATGATTTTAGCATCTGAATGCAAACATCTGCTTGTAAGTTAAGCTGAAAGAAGTTACGGAGAATAAATTCACGTTAGGAAAAATCTTATCAAAAGCGCCACAGAATACTTGAATCATCAGAGGAATGGGGGGAGGGATTTCAAGTCGGTTATATTTACCTTACGAATGCCTAAAAAGCGTGAACTGTAGTCAGCACTGCTAATCTTCGTTTGATTTTTATGACCACTCGTTTGCAAATCATATAGTAAAATTAGTTCGTAGTTTTTTAATTAATTTTGCACGTTTAACAGTTTGTTACTTAACACTTGCGACCGCCGAGTTTTCAGCAAATAATTCTTTCATTTCCATAGTAGAATCCAAGAAAATTGGGCAAAGTTGGCGAAAGATTGAACAATGTGTAATATATAACAAATACAGTGCAGCAAGCGCATTAGTATTTTGATGTTTTCGAAAAACCTTTTTTCAAATTAGCCCTACGAAAAGTAAAGAGTTACATTTCTTCAAAGTAATGTTTTAACGTTATGGGGATAAATAGGGGATGACAAGTTCGGGGCAATTCTAATCCGTTTTAAACAAAGGTCATGAAGGAGCTAATTTCAGCTCGTTTAGAATAGTAATGTTACTCTTTAATTTGTCTCGAAAACAGTTCCTAGCTTAAATTCGGTCGTTATTTTTTTAGTAGACGCGTTTTTTTTCGTGAATGACATGAAGAGCTTTATCAGCTTCTCACTTTTTTAAAAAATCAAAGTGTCGTTTCTACTTTACTGGGAACAAAATGAAGTTTCAATAAAGTGTGTTCTTAGCATTTCAGGAATCCCTTTGCTTATGTTTACGAATGTTTATTTGGTGAAAAAAGGGCTGTTTCTTGACTCAGTTCAAAAATGAACAAAGTCACAACTCAGTACAAGTCAAGCTAATTCCTGACTCGGTGAGAAACAGACCTAAGTCCAAACACCACTTACCAACTGCCAACTTGTTTTGTATATGCAGAGCGATAGCGCTGCCTAAGTAAAGACCGAAGTGGGACAATGTAATATTACTACATTTTTCCGACCAAGGCATTTGTATTGGAACTCTTGTCGTAGAAACTTCGGAAGGAGCTCATTTGATTGAAAATTGACAGCTCTAGTACACTTTTTAAGAGTATTAATTTAAAAAACTTTTTCCACAAAATCAGTTTTTCAAAAAAAGTAAAGAACTCCATTAAACAAAAAATGAGCAAAAATAAAATCGAATAATCTACCAAGCGTGAAACTACCACAAATCAGCATCGACAAATAAATGAAACTCAAAACGAACAGGAATTACAATAATTAACCGAGTCAAACTTAAAACGAGCAGAAATTAACATAAGTTGGGCGCAAAACCCCTATGCCTTCCCAAGATCAGAACAAAATATGCAGTTTACTGAAAAAAATATAAATATTTTTACTTTTATAACTTTAATAAATCAAATAATATTAACATTTTGATTACTAAATATCAGTATATTATATATTAAAATGACAATGTACATTCATTTGTATTTTTTCAGTAAAGTGCAGATTTTGTTCTGGCATTGGGAAGGCATAGGGGTTTTGCGCCCAACTTATGTTAATTTCTGCTCGTTTTGAGTTTGATTCGGCTAATTATTGTAATTTCTGTTCGTTTTGGGTTTCATTTATTTATCGATACTGATTTGTGGTAGTTTCACGCTTGGTAGATTATTTGATTTTACTTTAGCTCATTTTTGTTTAATGGAGTTCTTTACTTTTCCTTGAAAAACTTATTTTGTTTAAAAAGTTTTTTAAATTAATTTCTGTTCGTTTTATATTGACATAGTCTTTTCAGGGAAGAAGAAAATAATACTTTAAATTTTTTCGTTTTTTAAGACTTTATAGTTTGGCCTGCTGTTTATATGTTAGAGAAAAATTTTCAGCAATTTTTAACAACATACACCATTTTAAAAATCTGGACACAAACAGTACTGTTGAATTTAGTTTTATACCTCCTCTAGTTGACCTGAAATGGATAACTTGAAACCATTCGCAAAAAAATCTGTTTACTTTCTTTGATAGCTTTGATACACTTACGCTATTTTGATTTGGCTAAATTTTAAGAGCAGAAATGGGAGGGTTGGCGTGAGAGGGTAGGCGTGGGAGGGTGGGAGTGGAAGGGGAATTAGTTGCCCTCAAATCACTTTCGACTATTAAAAAGGGCATCAGCCCTTTCTATTTTCAATCGAATGAGCCCTTTTCGAAGTTTCCACGAACACTCCTTCGATACGAAGTGCCCTGGTCTAAACAACAACAACCACAAAACATAATACATTATACCCACTTCGATCTTTACTATAAAAATTTTAAGCCTTCCAATCACTTTCGACTATTAGAAAGGGCACTAGGCCTTTCAATTTCCAATCGAATGAGCCCTTTTGGAAAAGACAACGCTTTCTATAAACGCCTTATATGCCTCCAGGGCATAAATTACAACCCTTACCCTAAGGTCTGTTAGGGTGGTTGTCATCCTCTAAAACCGAATTTCCAGAACTTTCAACTACTTTAAACAACATGGCTATCTCAAAATTTTGATTGGATGTCTCTGGGGAAATGGTGGGCGTGAGAGTGGTGTTAGTCGTTTTCCAATCACTTTCGACTATTAAAAAGGGCCCAAGCCACTCCAATTTCCAATTGAATGAGCGCTTTTCGAAGTTTCTACGGCAACTTCTTCGATACGAAGTTCCCTGTTCTAAAAGAAAAAATTAATAAAAAATAAATTGTGCCAACATCGTTCTTATAAGCCCCCAGGGTATAAATTAAAACCCTTGCCCTGAGGGTTGTGGGGGAGTGTCCTCCTCTTTACTTAGTCCCCTTTTCTTGTCTCGTTCTCGAGTGTCCCCGTTCTTTACTTGGTAGCGCGATCGTGCTGCCTACAATTTATGCAACAACTTTCTATATAAAACTTATATGCCCCGAGGGCATAACTTACAACCCTTGCACTGAGGGCTCTGAGGGGGTTATCATCCTAAAAAACCTAATTTTCAGAACGTTCAACTACGTTGAACAAAATGGATGTCTCAAAATTTTGATTGGATGTGGTTTGGAAAATGGTGGGTGTGAGAGGGGCATTAGTCGCTATCCAATCACTTTCAACTATTAAAAAAGGCACTAGCCCTTTCAATTTCCAATGGAATGATCTCTTTGAAGTTTCTAAGA
Organism: Artemia sp. Qi Xiang Cuo; assembly: GCF_049724085.1. NCBI lineage: Eukaryota > Metazoa > Arthropoda > Branchiopoda > Anostraca > Artemiidae > Artemia > Artemia sp. Qi Xiang Cuo. Next base: position 27,992,105 of record NC_142811.1, read on the forward strand.
CAACGCTTTCAATAAAACTTTATATGCCCCAGGGCATAACTTACAACACTTGCCCTGAGGGCTGTGGGGGGAGGGGTTGTCATCCTTAAGGGCCTAATTTCCAAAACTTTCAACTACATTGAATAAAATGGCAATCTAAAAACTTTAATTGGATGTCTTTGGGGAAAAGGTGGGCGTGAGAGGGGGTCTAGTTGCCCTCAAATCACTTTCAATTATTAAAAAGGGTACTAGCCCTTCGAATTTCAAATCGAATGAGCCCTTTTTCTAGTTTCCGTTACAAAGATTTCAATAAAAATCTCATATACCTCAAGGGCATAATTTATAATCCTTACCCTGAGGGTTGTGAAGGAGTATCCTACTCAAAAATGTATTTTCAATCTGGAAATCAACTACGCTGAACAAAATGGCTATCTCAAAATTTCGATTGGATGTGTTTGGGGGAATGATTGGCATGAGGGGGGGGGGGGGCTAGTTGCCCGGCAATCACTTTCGACTATTCAAAAGGGCACTAGAACTATCGATTTCTAATCGAATGAACCGCTTTCGAAGGTTCTCCGACGACCCTTTCCATATGAAGTGCCCTGCTCTAAAGGAAAAAAAAAAAGTACATTGTGCCAACATTATTCTTATATGCCCTCAGGGCATAACTTAAAACCTTTGCCCCGAGGGTTTTGGGGGAGTGTCCTCCTCAAACATATATTTTCTATCTGCAAATCAACTACGCTGAACAAAATGGCTATCTCAAAATTTTTATTGGATGTGTTTCGGGAAATGATGGGCGTGGAAGGGGTGTTAGTTACCCTCAAATCACTTAAGACTATTAAAAAGGGTACTATCCCTTTGAATTTCAAATCGAATGAGCCCTTTTTCAAGTTTTTACGACAAATATTTCAATAAAAACCTTATATGCCCCCAGGGTATAACTTATATAATTCTTGCCCTGAGGGTTGTGGAGTACTGTCCTCCTCAAAAATATATTTTCTATCAGGAAATTAACAAAACTGAACAAATTGGCTATCTCAAAATTTTGATTGAATGTGTTTGGGGAAAGGAGGGGCGGGGAGGGAGGGAAACTAGTTGGCCCCAATCACTTTCAACAATTAGAAAGGATCCTAGCTCTTTGAGTTTCCAATCGAATGAGCATTTTCTTAATATTCTAATACAACGCCTTCTATAAAAACCTTATATAATCCCAGGTAATAACTTACAACCCTTGTCCTGAGGGTTGTGGGGGGGGGGTTTCCTCCTCAAAAACATATTTTTTATCTGGAAATCAATTACGCTGAAAAAAATGGCTATCTCAAAATTTTGATTGGATGTGTTTGGAGGAACGAGGGGTGTGGGGGGGGGGCTAGTTGCCCTCCAAGGGTTGTGGGGGAGTGTCCTCCTCAAAAACATATTTTCTATCTGGAAATCAACTACGCTGATCAAAATGACTATCTTGAAATTTTGATTGGATGTATTTGGGGGAATGATGGGCGTGGGGAGGGGGACGGTTGCCCTCCAATCACTTTCTACTATTAAAAAGGGCACTAGAACTCTCAATTTACAATCGAATGAGCTCCTTTTAAAGTTTCTACGACGACCCCTTTCATATGAAGTACGCAGCTCGAAAGGAAAAAAAATAATAAATAGTACATTGTGCCAACATCGTTCTTATATACCCTCATGGCATAACTTAAAACCCTTGCCCCGAGGGTTTGAATTTCAAATTGAATGAGCCCTTTTTCAAGTTTCTACGACAAAGATTTCAATAAAAACCTTATATACCCCCAGGGCATAACTTATAATTCTTGCCCTGAGGGTTGTGGAGGAGTATCTTCCTCAAAAATGTATTTTATATCTGGAAATCAACTACGCTGAACAAAATGGCTATCTCAAAATTTTGATTGGATGTTTTTGGGGAAATGATGGACGTGGGGGGGGGAACTAGTTGCCCTCCAATCACTTTTGACTATTAAAAAGGGCACTAGTCCTTTGAAAGTTTGAATTTCAAATCTAATGAGGCTTTTTTGAAGTTTCTACGACAACACCTTCTATAAAAACCTTGTATACCCCCAGGGCATAACTTAAAATCCTTGCCCTGAGGGTTCTGAGGAAGTGTCCTTCTCAAAAACATATTTTCTATCTGGAAATCAACTACGCTGAACAAAATGGCTATCTCAAAATTTTGATTGGATGTGTTTGGGGGAATAATGGGTGTGGGGGGGCTAGTTGCCCTCCAATCACTTTTGAATATTAAAAAGGGCACTAGCCCTTTGAATTTCCAATCGAATGAGCCTGTTTTTAAGTTTCTAAGACAACGCCTTCTATAAAAAACCTTATTCGCCCTCAGGGCATAACTTAAAATCCTTGCCCTGAGGGTTGTGGGGGAGTGTCCTCCTCAAAAACATATTTTCTATCAGGAAATCAACTACGCTGAACAAAATGCATATCTTAAATTTTGATTGGATGTATTTGGGGGAATGATGGGCGTGGGGGACGGTTGCCCTCCAATCAGTTTCTACTATTATAAAGGGCCCTAGAACTCCCAATTTATATTCGAATGAGCCCCTTTTGAAGTTTCTAAGACGACCCCTTCCATATGCAGGGCCCTGATCTAAAGTAAAAAAAAATAATAAATAGTACATTGTGCCAACATCGTTCTTATATACCATCAGGGCATAACTTAAAACCTTGCCCCGAGGGTTTGAATTTCAAATCGATTGAGCCCTTTTTCAAGTTTCTACGACAAAGATTTCAATAAAAACCTTATATGCCCCCAGGGCATAACTCATAATTCTTGCCCTGAGGGTTGTGGAGGAGTATCCTCCTCAAAAATTTATTTTCTATCTGGAAATCAACTACGCTAAACAAAATGGCTATCTCAAAATTTTGATTGGATGTTTTTGGAGAAATTATGGACGTGGGGGGGAACTAGTTGCCCTCCAATCACTTTTGACTATTAAAAAGGGCACTAGCCCTTTGAAAGTTTGAATTTCAAATCTAATGAGGCTTTTTTGAAGTTTCTACGACAACACCTTCTATAAAAACCTTGTATACCCCCAGGACATAACTTAAAATCCTTGCCCTGAGGGTTCTGGGGGAGTGTCCTCCTCAAAAACATATTTTCTATCTGGAAATCAACTACGCTAAACAAAATGGCTATATCAAAATTTTTATTGGATGTGTTTAGGGGTATGATGGGCGTGGGAGGTTGCTAGTTGCCTTCCAATCACTTTCGACTATTAAAAAGGGTACTAGTCCTTCGAATTTCCAATCGAATGAGCCTGTTTTGAAGTTTCTACGACAACGCCTTCCATAAAAACCTTATATACCCCCAGGCATAAATTAAAACCCTTGCCCTGAGGGTTGTTGGGGAGTGCTCTCCTCAAAAACATATTTTCTATCAGGAAATCAACAATACAGAAGAAAACGCTTATCTCAAAATATTGATTGGATGGGATTGGGGAAATGATGGGCGTGGGGGGAGGCTAAGTGCCTTAAAATCATTTGTGAATGTGAAAAAGAGCACTAGCTTTTTGAATTTCAAATCAAACGAGCCTTTTTTGAAGTTTTTGCTACACTGCTTTCTACAAGAACACTATAGGCACCCAGGGCATAGCAAACAACCCTTGCCCTGAGGGTTGTGGGGGAGTTTCCTCCTCAAAAATATATTTTTTTACCTGCAAATCAACTACGCTGAACAAAATGGCTATCTAAAAAATTTTATTGGATGTGTTTGGGGGCATGATGGGCGTGGGAGGTTGCTAATTGCCTTCCAATCACTTTCGACTATTAAAAAGGGAACTAGCCCTTCTAATTTCCAATCGAATGAGCCTGTTTTGAAGTTTCTTCGACAACGCCTTCCATAACGTATATGACCCCAGAACATAACTTAAAACCCCTGCCCTGAGGATGGGGGGAGTGTCCTCCCCAAAAATATATTATATAACTGTAAATCAACAACGCTTAACAAAATGGCTATCTTAATATTTCGATTGGATGTATTTGGGGGAATGATGGACGTGGGGGGGGGGCTAGTTGCCCTCCAATCACTTTCGACTATTAAAAACAGCACCACAACTCTCAATTTCCAATCGAATGAGCCTCTTTTGAAGTTTCTACGACGACCCCTTCCATATGAAGTGCCCTGCTCTAAAGGAAAAAAATAATACATAGTACATTGTGCCAACATCGTTCTTATATGCCCTCAGGGCATAACTTAAAACCCTTGCCTCGAGGGTTTTGGGGGAGTGTCCTCCTCAAAAACACATTTTCTGTCCGGAAATCAACTACGCCTAACAAAATGACTATCTCAAAATTTAGATTGAATGTGTTTCAGGGAATGATAGGCGTGGGGGGGGCTAGTTGCCCTTCAATCACTTTTGACTATTAACATGGGCACTAGCCACTCCAATTTACAATAGAATGAGTACCTTTCGAAGTTTCTACGACAACTCCTTCGATACGAAGTGCCCGGCTGAAGAAAAAAAACACATTGTGCCCACATCGTTCTTTACTTAGACAGCGCTAGCGCGCTGCCTATGAAAATGCGATTGGAGGGCATCCAGCCTCCTCCCCACGCCCATCATTTCCCCAAAGACATCTAATCAACATTTTGAGGTGGCTATTTTGTTCAGCATAGTTGAAAGGTCAAGTTATTCTGTCTTTGGGGATGTCACCACCCCCCCCAGGTCCCTCAGTTATAAGTTACGCTATAAGTTACGCTAGTTGTCCATTATTAACATACAAGTTTTTTATGGAAGGGGTGGTCATATAAACTTCGAAGAGGGCTCATTCATTTGGAAATAAAAAGTTGTAGTGCCCTTACGAAAAGCCAAGAGATCGAAGGGCAACTAGCCCTCCCCCCACACCCTCTTTTCTCCAAATATATTCGATCAAAATTTTGAGATAGCCATTTTTTTCAAAATAGTCCAAATAACATGGCCTCCGGGAATGACACACCTCCCTCCCTTGGCCTGGGGGCAAGGGTTGTAAGCTATTCCCCGGGGACATATAAGGGTCTTAGGGAAGAGGTGATCATGTAAACTTTGGAGGAGGCTCGTTTGATCGAAAACTGAAAGTTTTAGTTTGACCCTTTTAAGAGTCAAAAGTGATTGGAGGGCAACTAGTCCTCCCCCTCACGCCCTCTTTTCCCCAAATGCATCCGATCAAAATCTTGAGGTAACTGTTTTCTTCAAAACAGTCCAAAGATCATATAACAATGCCTCCAGGGTTGACACAACCCCCTCAGAGCCCTGGGGCAAGAAATTTAAGTTATTCCCCGGGGGTATATAAGGTTATTATGGAATGGGTGGTCGGATAAACTTTGGAGAGGGCTTGTTCGACGGGAGACATTTTTGGTGCCCTTTTTAAAAATCATCGGAGGGCTACTAGCACCCCTCTACGCCCTCTTTCCCCCAAATGGATCCGGACAAATTATGAATTATCCATTTTGTTTACAGTAGTCCAAAGATCATCTAACAAGGCCTTCGGGGTTGACACCCTCCTCAGAGCCTGGGGGCAAGGGTTGCAAGTTATGCCCCGGGGGCATTTAAGGGTCTTAGAGAAGAGATGATCATGTAAACTTTGGAGGAGGCTCGTTTGATCGAAAACTGAAATTTTTTTAGTTCCTTTCTAAGAGTCAAAAGTGATTGAAAGGCAACTAGACCTCGCCTCCCACCCTCTTTTCCCCAAATACATCCCAACGAAATGCTGAGGTAACCATTTTGTTCAAAACAGTCAAAAAATCATATAACAATGTCTCCAGGCTAAACACCCCTCAGAGCCCAGGGGTAAGGACAGTAAGTTTTCCACTGGGACATATATATTATGGAATGGTTGGTCGAATGAACTTCGAAGTGGGCTGATTCGACGGGATATCAGAAGTTCTGGTGCCCTTTTTAAGAGCCAAAAGTGATCGGAGGGCTACTAGCCCCTTTCCACGCCCTCTTTCCCCTAAATGGATCCGATCAAATTTTGAGTTATCCATTTTTTTCAGTATAGTCCAAAGGTCAAATAACTATGCCTCCTGGGTTGACAAAACCCCGAACAGGCCCCAGGGCAAGGGCTGTAAGTTGTGTCAATTGCCCGGTGTTAACATATAAGGTTTTTATGGAAGGGGTGGTCGTGTAAACTTCGGAGGGAGCTGATTTGACGGGAAATGGGAAGTTCTGGTGCCCCTTTTAAGAGCCGAAAGCGACTGAAGGGCAACTACAAATGCCCTTTCTCCCCCAAATGCATCTAATCAAATTTTCAAAAGTGAATCAAAATGTCAAAAGTGATTGGATCACTTTTGATCCAATAGAAACTTTGAGATAGCCATTTTGATCAGCATAGTTGAAAAGTCCTGCAACTAGGTCTTTTGGGCTATCCGCCCCTCCCTCCACAGCCCTTGGGACAAAGGGTGTAAGTTATGCAATTTACCCCTGTCTTACATATAGTTTTTGCTATTCAGAAAGGTCTGCATCTTTGACCTTTACTGGTTAAAAAGACAAAGGGCGTTGGGGTGAGCCTCTCAGAGATATTGAGGGGATTGCTGAACTAAATAAAATCATGTTCTGTACATATGGGTTGTCAAAAGGGCGAGGCTAGTAGAAAGGGGGGTACCAGCACAGAACGTACCACGTGGTTTATGGTTTTTGTCAGTGAGAATGAAAAAACAGAATTTTTCTCACTTTGAAAAACATGAATTTTCTCACATTTATGGTTGTTTTCTTGGACGATTATGTGTGTTGGTCAATTTATTTGACGTTTTTCATGGATGTCAACATCAAATTATGGATGTTTTATGGTTTTCGTCAGTGAGAATGAAAAAACAGGAACTTTCTCACATTTATGTCTGTTTTCATGGATGGTTATGTGTGTTGGTCGATTTATTTGATGTTTTTCATGGATGATTTATTGTTTTAGTCAGTGATAATTTGAAAAACAGGAACTTTCTCACATTTATGTCTGTTTTTATGGATGGTTATGTATGTTGTTTAATCTATTTGATATTTTTCATGTCTGTTTTATGGTTTTTGTCAGTGAGAATGAAAAAAAAGAAATTTTGTCACATTTATGGATGTCAACAGCAATTTATGTCTAGGCCTCATGAGCTCGTGACAGGACCACGTGGTTTATGGTTTTCTCAGTGAGAATGAAAAAACAGAATTTCCAGGTGTAATGACATTGGGGTGATTTACATAATCGGTGGGGGAATTATTGGTTCACGAATGGGGAATTAAGAAACAAACATGGCTTCTTTGATCTTTAGGCTAACCTAACCTGAGAAATTGATTTACATAATCGGTGGGGGAGAATGTAATGATTTATGAAAGGGGAATTAAGAAACAAACATGGCTTCTTTGATCTTTAGGCTAACCTAACCTGAGAAATTGATTTACATAATCGCTAGGGGAATGTATTGATTCATGAAGGGGAATTAAGAAACATTATGGTTTCTTTAATCTTAGGTCTGAGGGATAAACGTTCTTTAGGTCAGAGAGAAAAATTAATATTCTATTTTTAAATAGGGCTTCATTGATCTTTAGTGTCAGGAATTTTAAATGACATCACTTGTTATCTTGGAATTATGCGGGAGTCTAAAGAGATAGAAATTCTATTTTTAAATACGGCTTCACTGAGCTTTAAGTCGGAGAGATAAATTGATATTCTAACGAAACCTTAATAGTTTAGCTAGGAAAATTTATGAGATGAAGAGATTAACGTAGGAAAGGGTTTCCTAGAACTTTGAAATGTGAAAGCACAGAGATGACAAAAAACAAAATGAACACACAGAAATTACTTTTAGGGGATTATTTGGGCGAAACGGTTTTAGACAGCTTATGGAATTATTTCGGCGAAACAGTTAGAGACATTTTAAAAGATGATTTAAAAGATGATTTTAGAAGAGGTTTTGAGTCTGGTCGTTATAATACACAAGTTGTATTTGAACAGTATTGTGAGGTCCCCTACCCCAACCCCGAAGGGTTCCGATCCCCCCACCCCAACCCCGAAGGAAACCCCCGGTCCTCAAAGGTCCCCCGGGCTCCCAAAGGACCACCCGGCCCTCAAGGGTCCCCCAGACCCCCGAAGGACCCCCCGGGCCCCAAATGGCCCCTCCCCCTTGGCCCCCAAAGAGCCCCCCTCCCTCTCCCTCTCCCTCCCTCTCCTCCCCCTCCTCACCGTCCCATCTCCCCCTCCTCCTCCCCTCCTCCCCCTCCTCCCCCTTCTCCCCTCCCCCTCCCCTCCCCCTCCCCTCCTCCCCTCCCCCATTTTTTAATATTTTTTTGTGCATTGAGACACAGAAGGGCCCCTCCCCCGGGCCCCCCAAAGGGCCCCCGGGACCCCAAAGGCCTGATTTTTCAAAGTTCATTTTGAATTTCTTTCATTGAAAAGAAAGAGTTAGAATATTTCAGTAGTGTTTTGTTGTGGTTTACCTTATCACAGTTACATTTTTTTTATTTTTCAAAGTTCAGTTTGAATTTCTTTCATTGAAATGCAAGATTTGAAATATTTCAGTAGTGTTTTGTTGTGGTTTACCTTGTCAAAGTTACATTTTCTTGATTTTTCAAAGTTCATTTGAGTTTCTTTCATTGAAATGCAAGAGTTGGATTATTTCAGTAGTGTTTTGTCATGGTTTATCTTGTCATAGTTACATTCTCTTGATTTTTCAAAGTTCATTTTGAATTTCTTTCGTTGAAATGTAAGAGTTGGAATATTTCAGTAGTGTTTGGTTGTGGTATACCTTGTCACGGTTACATTTTCTTGATTTTTCAAAGTTCATTTGAATTTCTTTCCTTGAAATGCAAGAGTTTGAATATTTCAGTAGTGTTTTCTCTTGGTTTACCTTGCCACAGTTACATTCTCTTGATTTTTCAAAGATCATTTTGGATTTCTTTCGTTGAAATGCAAGAGTTGGAATATTTCAGTAGTGTTTTGATGTGGTTTACAGTGTCTCAATTACACTCTCTTTATTCTTCAAAATTAATTTTTGATTTCTTTGATTGAAATTCAAGAGTTGGAATATTTCAGTAGTGTTTTGTCGTGGTTTACATTGTTACAGTTACACTATCATGATTTTTCAAAGTTCATTTTGAAATTCTTTCGTTCAAATACAAGAGTTGGAATATTGCAGTAGTGTGTTGTCGTGGTTTACCATGTCACAGTTACATTCTCTTGATTTTTCAAAGTTCATTTTGAATTTTTTTTGTTGAAAAGCATTGGTTGTGGTTTACCATGTCACAGTTACATTTTCTTGATTTTTCAAAGTTCATTTTGAATTTCTTTCATTGAAATGCAAGAGTTGGAATATTTCAGTAGTGTTTTGTCGTGGTTTACCTTGTCACAATTACATTCTCTTGATTTTTCAAAGATCATTTGGATTTCTATCCTTTAAATGCAAGAGTTGGAATATTTCAGAAGTGTTTTGATGTGGTTTACAGTGTCACAGTTACATTCTCTTGATTTTTCAAAGATCATTTAGGATTTCATTCATTGAAATGCAAGAGTTGGAATATTTCAGTAGTGTTTTTTCGTGGTTTACCTTGTCACAGTTACATTCTCTTGATTTTTCAAAGTTCATTTTGAATTTCTTTAGTTGAAATGCACGAGTTGGAATATTTCAGTAGTGTTTTGATGTGGTTTACCATATCACAGTTACATTCTCTTGATTTTTCAAAGTTCATTTTGAATTTCTTTCATTGAAATGCAAGAGTTGGAATATTTCAGTAGTGTTTTTTCGTGGTTTACCTTGTCACAGTTGCATTCTCTTGATTTTTTAAAGTTCATTTTGAATTTCTTTCATTGAAATGCAAGAGTTGGATTATTTCAGTAGTGTTTTGTCGTGGTTTACCTTGTCACAGTTACATTCTCTTGATTTTTCAAAGTTCATTTTGAATTTCTTTCATTGAAATGCACGAGTTGGAACATTTCAGTAGTGTTTTGTCGTTGTTTACCTTGTCACAGTTATATTCCCTTGATTTTTCAAAGTTCATTTTCGATTTCCTTCGTTGAAATGCAAGAGTTGGAATATTTCAGTAGTGTTTTGATGTGGTTTACATTATCACAGTTACATTCTCTTGATTTTTCAAAGTTCATTTTGAATTTCTTTCATTGAAATGCACGAGTTGGAATATTTAAGTAGTGTTTTATAATGGTTTACCTTGTCACAGTTACATTCACTTGATTTTTCAAAGTTCATTTTCTATTTCATTCATTGAAATGCAAGAGTTGGAATATTTCAGTAGTGTTTTGATTTGGTTTACCTTATCAAAGTTACATTTTCTTGATTTTTCAAAGTTTATTTTGAATTTCTTATGTTGAAAAGCAAGAGTTGGAATATTTCAGTAGTGTTTTGTTGTGGTTTACCTTGTCAAAGTAAAATTCTCTTGATTTTTCATACTTCATTTTGTATTTCTTTCGTTGAAATGCAAGAGTTGGATTATTTCAGTAGTGTTTTGTCGTGGTTTACATTGTCACAGTTACATTCTCTTGATTTTTCAAAGTTCATTTTGAATTTCTTTCGTTGAAATGCAAGAGTTGGATTATTTCAGTAGTGTTTGGTTGTGGTTTACCTTGTCACAGTTACATTTTCTTGATTTTTCAAAGTTCATTTTGGTTTTCTTTCATTGAAATGCAAGAGTTGGAATATTTCAGTAAGTTAATTTTTGATTTCCTTCATTGAAATGCAAGAGTTGGAATATTGAAGTAGTGTTTTGGTGTGGTTTACCTTGTCACAGTTACATCCCCTTGATTTTTCAAAATTCATTTTGAATTTCAATCGTTGAAATGCAAGAGTTGGAATATTTCAGTAGTGTTTTGTAGTGGTTTACCTTGTCACAGTTACATTCTCTTGATTTTTCAAAGTTTATTTTGGATTTATCACGTTGAAATGCAAGAGTTGGAATATTTCACTAGTGTTTTGTTGTGGTTTACCTTGTCACACTTACATTTTCTTGATTTTTCAAAGTTCATTTTGGATTTATCACGTTGAAATGCAAGAGTTGGAATATTTCAGTAGTGTTTTGTCGTGGTTTGCCTTGTCACAGTTACATTCTCTTGTTTTTTCAAAGTTCATTTGGATTTATCCCATTGAAATGCAATAGCTGGAATATTTCAGTAGTGTTTTGTTATGGTTTGCCTTATCACAGTTACATTTTCTTGATTTTTCAAAATTCATTTTGAATTTATATCGTTGAAATGAAACAGATGGAATATTTCAGTAGTGTTTTGTCGTGGTTTAACTTGTCAGAGTTACATTCTCTTGATTTTTCAAAGTTCATTCTGAATTTCCTTTATTGAAATGCAAGAGTTGGAATATTTCAGTAGTCTTTTCTTGTGGTTTACCTTGTCAGAGTTACATTTTCTTGATTTTTCAAAGTTCATTTTGAATTTCTTTCGTTGAAATGCAAGAGTTGGAATATTTCAGTAGTGTTTTGTTATGGTTTACCTTGTCACAGCTACATTTTTTTTGATTTTTAAAAGTTCATTTCGGTTTTCTTTCGTTGAAATGCAAGAGTTGGAATATTTCAGTAGTGTTTTGTCGTGGTTTACCTTGTCACAGTTACATTCTCTTGATTTTTCAAAATTCATTTTGAATTTTTATCGTTGAAATGCAACACTTGGAATATTTCATTAGCGTTTTGTCGTGGTTTACCTTGTCACAGTTACATTCTCTTGATTTTTCAAAGTTCATTTTGAATTTCTTTTATTGAAATGCAAGAGTTGGAATATTTCAGTAGTGTTTTCTTGTGGTTTACCATGTCACACTTACATTTTCATGATTTTTCAAAGTTCATTTTGGATTTCTTTCGTTGAAATGCAAGAGTTGGAATATTTCAGTAGTTTTTTGTTATGGTTTACCTTGTCACACATACATTCTCTTGATTTTTTCAAAGTTCATTTGAATTTCTTTCACTGAAATGCAAGAATTGGAATATTTCAGTAGTGTTTTGTTGTGTTTTACCTTGTCACACTTAAATTCTCATGATTTTTCAAAGTTCATTTTGGATTTCTTTCATTTAAATGCAAGAGTTGGAATATTGCAGTAGTGTTTTGTCGTGGTTTACCTTGTCACACTTACATTTTCTTGATTTTTCAAAGTTCATTTTGGATTTATCTCGTTGAAATGTAACAGTTGAATTATTTCAGTAGTATTTTTTCATGGTTTGCCTTGTCATAGTTACAATCTCTTGATTTATCAAAATTGATTTTGGATTTCTGTCGTTGAACTGCAAGATTTGGAATATTTCAGTAGTGTTTTGTCATGGTTTACCTTGTCACAGTTACATTCTCTTGATTTTACAAAGTTCATTTTGGATTTCTCTCGTTGAAATGCAAGAGTTGAATTATTTCAGTAGTGTTTTTTCGTGGTTTACCTTGTCACACTTACATTCTCATGATTTTTCAAAGTTCATTTTGAATTTCTCTCATTGAAAAGCATGAGTTGGAATATTTCAGTAGTGTTATGTCATGGTTTACTTTGTCTCTTGATTTTTCAAAGTTCATTTTGAGTTTCTTTCATTGAAAAGCAAGAGTTGGAATATTTCAATAGTGCTTTTTCGTGGTTTACCTTGTCAAAGTTACATTCTCTTGATTTTTCAAAGTTCATTTTGAGTTTCTTTCATTTAAATGCAAGAGTTTGAATATTTCAGTAGTGTTTGGTTGTGGTTTATTTTGTCACACTTACATTTTCTTGATTTTTCAAAGTTCATTTTGGATTTCTTTGGTTCAAAAGCAAGAGTTGGAATATTTCAGTAGCGTTTTGTCATGGTTTAACTTGTCACAGTTACATTCTCTTGATTTTTCCTAGTTAATTTTGAATTTCTATTGTTATAATGCAAGAGTTGAATTATTTCAGTAGTGTTTTGCAATGGTATACCATGTCACAGTTACATTCTCTTAATTTTTCAAAGTTCTTTTTCAGTTTCTTTCATTTAAATGAAATAGTTTTAAAATTTCAGTAGTGTGTTGTCTTGGTTTACCTTTTCACAGTTACATTCTCTTTATTTTTCAAAGTTCACTTTCAATTTCTTTCATTGAAATGCAAGAGTTGGACTATTTCAGTAGTATTTTGTTGCGGTTTACCTTGTCACAGTTACATTCTATTGATTTTTCAAAGTTCATTTTGATTTTCATTCATTGAAGTGCAAGAGTTGGAATATTTCAGTATTGTTTTGTCGTGGTTTACATTGTCACAGTTACATTCCCTTGATTTTTCAAAGTTAATTTTCAATTTCTTTCATTGAAATGCAAGAGTTGGAATATTTCAGTAGTGTTTTGTTGTGGTTTACTTTATCACACTTACATTCTCTTGTTTTTTCAAAGTTCATTTCGGTTTTCTTTCATTGAAATGCAAGAGTGGGATTATTTCATTAGTTATGTCGTGGTTTACATTGTCACAGTTACATTCCATTGATTTATCAAACTTCATTGTGGATTTATTTATTTTAAATGCAAGATTTGGAATATTTCAGGATCGTTTTGTTTTGGTTTAACTTGTCAAACTTACATTCGCAAGATTTTTAAAAGTTAATCTTGAATTTATTTCATTGAAATGAAAGAGTTGAATTATTTCAGGAGTGTTTTGTCATGGTTTAACATGTCACAGTTACATTCCCTTGATTTTTCAAAGTTCATTTTAGATTTCTTTCTTTGAAATGCAAGATTTGGAATATTTCAGTAGTGTTTTGTTGTGGTTTACTTTGACACACTTACATTCTCACGATTTTTCAAAGTTCATTTTGGATATCTTTCATTGAAATGCAAGAATTGGAATATTTCAGTAGTGTTTTGTTATGGTTTACCTTGTCACAGTTACATTTTCTTGATTTTTCAAACTTCATTTTGAATTTCTTTCATTGAAATGCAAGAGCTGGAATATTTCAGTAGTGTTTTGTCGTGGTTTACCTTATCACAGTTACAGTCTCTTGATTTGTCAAAGTTCATTTTGTATATCTTCCGTTGAAATTCAAGAATTGAAATATTTTATTAGTGTTTTGTCGTGGTTTACCTTATCATAGTTACATTTTTTCGATTTTTCAAAGTCCATTTCGAATTTAATTTATTGAAATGCAAGAGTTAGATTATATCAGTAGTGTTTTATCGTGGTTTACCGTGTCAAAGTTACATTCTCTTGATTTTTCAAAGTTCATTTTGAATTTCTTTCGTTGAAATGCAAGAGTTGGAATATTTCAGTAGTGTTTTGTTGTGGTTTACTTTGTCACAGTTACATTCTCTTGATTTTCAAAGTTCCATTTGGATTTCTTTCTTTGAAATGCAAGAGGTAGAATATTTCAGTGGCGTTTTCTCGTGGGTTTCCTAAACACACTTACAGTCGCTTGATTTTTCAAAGATAATCTTGGATTTATTTTATTGAAATGCAAGAGTTGAAATATTTCAGTAGTATTTTGCTGTGGTTTACTTTGTTAAAGATACATTCTCTTAATTTTCAAAGTTCATTTCGGATTTGTTTCGTTGAAATGCAAGAGTTGGAATATTTCAATAGTGTTTTGTCGTAGTTTACTTTGTCACAGTTACATTCTCTTGATTTTTTAAAGTTTATTATGGATTTCTATCGTTGAAACATGTTTTGTTGTGCTTTACCTTGACACAGTTACATTTTCTTGATTTTTGTTAGGTTAGGTTAGATCAAGTTAGGTTAGGTTAGGTTAAGTTAGGTTAAGGATGGCTAGCCGACGTACGTGGCGCTTTCTTAGGCTAACCTAACCTAACTTAACCTAACCTAACAAAATCAGAAGTAAACCACGACAAAACACTACTGAAATATTCCAACTCTTGCACTTCAATGAATGAAAATCAAAATGAACTTTGAAAAATCAATAGAATGTAACTGTGACAAGGTAAACCGCAACAAAATACTACTGAAATATTCCAACTCTTGCATTTCAATGAAAGAAATTTCAATGATTGAATCTAAAAAGAAATTTCAATGATTGAAAAATCAAGGGAATGTAACTGTGACATGGTAAACCACGACAAAACACTACTGAAATAACCCCACTCTTTCATTTCAATGAAAGAAATTCAAAATGAACTTTGAAAAATCAAGAGAATGAAAGTGTGACAAAGTAAACCACAACAAAACACTACTGAAATATTCCAACTCTTGCATTTCAACTAAAGAAATCCAAAATGAACTTTGAAAAATCAAGGGAATGTAACTGTGACAATGTAAACCATGACATAACTAATGAAATAATCCCACTCTTGCAATTCAATGAAAGAAAAACTAAATGAATTATGAAAAAAAAAGAGAATGTAAGTGTGATAAAGTAAAACACAAAAAAACACTACTGAAGTATTCCAAATCTTGCATTTAAGTGAAAGAAATTGAAAATGAACTTTGAAAAATCAAGGGAATGTAACTGTGACAATGTAAACCACGACAAAACACTACTGAAATATTCCAACTCTTGCACTTCAATGAATGAAAATCAAACTGAACTTTGAAAAATCAAGAGAATGTAACTGTGACAATGTAAACATCAACAAAAAACTACTGAAATAGTCCAACTCTTGAATTTCAATGAAAGAAATTGAAATTGAACTTTGAAAAATTAAGAGAATGTAAGTGTGAAAAGGTAAACCCCTACAAAAAACTACTGAAATAATCAAACTATTTCAGTTCAATGAAAGAAATTCAACAAGTACTGAAAAATTAAGAGAATGTAACTGTGGCATGGTATACCACGGCAAACCACTAATGAAATAATTCAACTCTTGCACTACAACAATAGAAATTCAAAATGAACTTGGAAAAATCACGAGAATGTCGCTGTGACAAGTTAAGCCATGACAAAACGCTACTGAGATATTCCAACTCTTGCTTTTCAACGAAAGCAATCCAAAATGAACTTTGAAAAATCAATAAAATGTAAGTGCGACAAAATAAACCACAACCAAACACTACTGAAATATTCCAACTCTTGTATTTCAATGAAAGAAACTCAAAATTAACTTTGAAAAATCAAGAGAATGTAACTTTGACAAGGTAAACCACGAAAAAACACTACTGAAATATTCCAACTGTTGCTTTTCAATGAAAGAAATTGAAAATGAACTTTGAAAAATTAAGAGAATGTAAGTGTGACAAGGTAAACCACGACAAAAAACTACTGAAATATTCCAAATCTTGCATTTCAATGAAAGAAACTCAAAATGAACTTTGAAAAATCAAGAGAATGTAACTGTGACAAGGTAAACCACGAAAAAACACTACTGAAATAATTCAACTCTCGCTTTTGAACGAGATAAATCCAAAATGAACTTTGAAAAATCAAGAGAATGTAACTGTGACAAGGTAAACCAAGACAAAACACTACTGAAATATTCCAACTCTTGCATTTCAACGAATGAAATCCAAAATGAACTTTGAAAAATCAAGAGAATGTAACTGTGACAAGGAAAACCACGAAAAAATACTACTGAAATAATTCAACTCTTGCATTTCAACGAGATAAATCCAAAATGAACTTTGAAAAATCAAGAGAATGTAACTGTGACAAGGTAAACCACGGCAAAACACTACTGAAATATTCCAACTCTTGCATTTCAATGAAAGAAATCCAAAATGAACTTTGAAAAATCATGAGAATGTAACTGTGACAAGGTAAACCACGACAAAACACTACTGAAATATTCCAACTCTTGCATTTCAATGAAAGAAATTCAAATGAACTTTGAAAAAATCAAGAGAATGTATGTGTGACAAGGTAAACCATAACAAAACACTACTGAAATATTCCTACTCTTGCATTTCAACGAAAGAAATCCAAAATGAACTTTGAAAAATCATGAAAATGTAAGTTTGACATGGTAAACCACAAGAAAACACTACTGAAATATTCCAACTCTTGCATTTCAATAAAAGAAATTCAAAATGAACTTTGAAAAATCAAGAGAATGTAACTGTGACAAGGTAAACCACGACAAAACGCTAATGAAATATTCCAAGTGTTGCATTTCGACGATAAAAATTCAAAATGAATTTTGAAAAATCAAGAGAATATAACTGTGACAAGGTAAACCACGAAAAAACACAACTGAAATATTCCAACTCTTGCATTTCAACGAAAGAAAACCGAAATGAACTTTTAAAAATAAAAAAAAATGTAGCTGTGACAAGGTAAACCATAACAAAACACTACTGAAATATTCCAACTCTTGCATTTCAACGAAAGAAATTCAAAATGAACTTTGAAAAATCAAGAAAATGTAACTCTGACAACGTAAACCACAACAAAACACTACTGAAATATTCCAACTCTTGCATTTCAATAAAAGAAATTCAAAATGAACTTTGAAAAATCAAGAGAATGTAACTCTGACAAGGTAAACCACGACAAAACGCTACTGAAATATTTCAGCTCTTGCATTTCAACGATAGAAATTCAAAATGAATTTTGAAAAATCAAGAAAATGTAACTGTGATAAGGTAAACCATATCAAAACACTAGTGAAATATTCCAGCTCTTGCATTTCAACGTGATAAATCCAAAATGAACTTTGAAAAATCAAGAGAATGTAACTGTGACAAGGTAAACCACGACAAAACACTACTGAAATATTCCAACTCTTGCATTTCAACGTGATAAATCCAAAATGAACTTTGAAAAATCAAGAAAATGTAAGTGTGACAAGGTAAACCACAACAAAACACTAGTGAAATATTCCAACTATTGCATTGCAACGTGATAAATCCAAAATGAACTTTGAAAAATCAAGAGAATGTAACTGTGACAAGGTAAACCACGACAAAACACTACTGAAATATTCCAACTCTTGCATTTCAACGATTGAAATTCAAAATGAATTTTGAAAAATCAAGGGAATGTAACTGTGATAAGGTAAACCACACCAAAACACTACTGCAATATTCCAGCTCTTGCATTTCAAAGAAGGAAATCGAAAATGAACTTACTGAAATATTCCAACTCTTGCATTTCAATGAAAGAAAACCAAAATGAACTTTGAAAAATCAAGAAAATGTAACTGTGACAAGGTAAACCACAACCAAACACTACTGAAATAATCCAACTCTTGCATTTCAACGAATGAAATTCAAAATGAACTTTGAAAAATCAAGAGAATGTAACTGTGACAATATATACCACGACAAAACACTACTGAAATATTCCAACTCTTGCATTTCAATGAAAGAAATTCAAAATGAACTTTGAAAAATCAAGAGAATGTAAATTTGACAAGGTAAACCACAACAAAACACTACTGAAATATTCCAACTCTTGCATTTCAACGTAAGAAATCCAAAATGAACTTTGAAAAATTAAGAGAATGTAACTGTGATGAGGTAAACCACAACAAAACACTACTGAAATATTCCAACTCTTGCATTTCAATGAAGGAAATCGAAAATGAACTTTGAAAAATTAAGGGAATGTAACTGTGACAAGGTAAACCACGATAAAACACTACTTAAATATTCCAACTCTTGCATTTCAATGAAAGAAATTCAAAATGAAATTTGAAAAATCAAGAGAATGTAACTGTTATAATGTAAACCACACCAAAACACTACTGAAATAATCAAACTCTTGAATTTCAATGAAATAAATCAAAAATGAAATTTGAAAAATCAATAGAACTCAACTGTGGAAAGGTAAACAATGGCAGAACACCACTGAAATAATCCAACTCTTGAATTTCAACGAAAGAAATCCAAAATGTACTTTGAGAAATCAAGAGAATGTAACTGTGACATGGTAAACCACATCAAAACACTACTGAAATATTCCAACTCTTGCATTTCAACGAAAGAAATCCAAAATGAACTTTGAAAAATCAAGAAAATGTAACTCTGACTAGGTAAACCACGAAAAAACACTACTGAAATATTCCAACTCTTGCATTTCAATGAATGAAATCCTAAATGATCTTTGAAAAATCAAGAGAATGTAACTGTGACACTGTAAACCACATCAAAACACTACTGAAATATTCCAACTCTTGCATTTCAAGGATAGAAATCCAAATGATCTTTGAAAAATCAAGAGAATGTAATTGTGACAAGGTAAACCACGACAAAACACTACTGAAATATTCCAACTCTTGCATTTCAATGAAAGAAATTCAAAATGAACTTTGAAAAATCAAGAAAATGTAACTGTGACATGGTAAACCACAACCAATGCTTTTCAACAAAAGACATTCAAAATGAACTTTGAAAAATCAAGAGAATGTAACTGTGACATGGTAAACCACGACAAAACACTACTGCAATATTCCAACTCTTGAATTTCAACGAAATAATTCCAAAAGAAACTTTGAAAATTCAAGAGAAAGTAACTGTGACAAGCTAAACAACGACAAAACACTACTGAAATATTCCAACTCTTGAATTTCAAACAAAAAAATTCAAAATTGACTTTGAAAAAATCATGAGAATGTAACTGAGACACTGTAAACAACATCAAAACACTACTGAAATATTCCAACTCTTGCATTTCAACGAAAGAAATCCAAAATGATATTTGAAAAATCAAGAGAATGTAACTGTGGCAAGGTAAACCAAGACAAAACACTACTGAAATATTCAAACTCTTGCATTTCAAGGAAAGAAATTCAAATGAACTTTGAAAAATCAAGAAAATGTAACCGTGACAAGGTATACCACAACCAAACACTACTGAAATATTCCAACTCTTACATTTCAAAGAAAGAAATCCAACATGAACTTTGAAAAATCAAGAGAATGTAACTTTGACAAGGTAAACCATGACAAAACACTACTGAAATAATCCAACTCTTGCTTTTCAATGAAAGAAATTCAAAAGAACATTGAAAAATTAAGAGAATGTAATTTTGAAATGGTAAGCCCCAACAAAACACTACTGAAATAATCCAACTCTTGCATTTCAATGAAAGAAATTCAAAATGAACTTTGAAAAATCAAGAATATGTAACAATGACAAGGTAAACCACAATAAAACACTACTGAAATATTCCAACTCTTTCTTTTCAATGAAAGAAATTCAAAATGAACTTTGAAAAATCAGGCCTTTGGGGTCCCGGGGGCCCTTTTGGGGGCCTGGGGGAGGGGCCCTTCTGTGTCTCAATGCAAAAAAAATTATTAAAAAATGGGGGAGGGGAGGATGGGAGGGGGAGGGGAGGGGAGGGGAGGGGGAGGGGAGAAGGGGGGAGGAGGGGGAGGAGGGGGAGAGGGGACGGTGAGGAGGGGGGAGGAGAGGGAGGGAGAGGGAGAGGGAGGGGGGCTCTTTGGGGGCCAAGGGGGAGGGGCCATTTGGGGCCCGGGGGGTCCTTTGGGGGTCTGGGGGACCCTTGAGGGCCGAGTGGTCCTTTGGGAGCCCGGGGGACCTTTGAGGACCGGGGGTTTCCTTCGGGGTTGGGGTGGGGGGATTGGAACCCTTTGGGTTGTGGTAGGGGACCTCACAACACTGTTCAAATACAACTTGTGTATTATAACGACCACACTCAAAACCTCTTCTAAAATCATCTTTTAAATCATCTTTTAAAATGTCTTTAACTGTTTCGCCGAAATAATTCAATAAGATGTCTAAAACCGTTTCGACCAAATAATCCCCTAAAAGTAATTTCTGTGTGTTCCTTTTGTTTTTTGGCATCTCTGTGCTTTCACATTTCAAATTTCTAGGAAACCCTTTCCTACGTTAATCTCTTCATCTCATAAATTTTCCTAGGTAAACTATTAAGGTTTCGTTAGAATATCAATTTATCTCTCCGACTTAAAGCTCAGTGATGCCGTATTTAAAAATAGAATTTCTATCTCTTTAGACTCCCGCATAATTCCAAGATAACAAGTGATGTCATTTATAATTCCTGACACTAAAGATCAATGAAGCCCTATTTAAAAATAGAATATTAATTTTTCTCTCTGACCTAAAGAACGTTTATCCCTCAGACCTAAGATTAAAGAAACCATAATGTTTCTTAATTCCCCTTCATGAATCAATACATTCCCCTAGCGATTATGTAAATCAATTTCTCAGGTTAGGTTAGCCTAAAGATCAAAGAAGCCATGTTTGTTTCTTAATTCCCCTTTCATAAATCATTACATTCTCCCCCACCTATTATATAAATCAATTTCTCAGGTTAGGTTAGCCTAAAGATCAAAGAAGCCATGTTTGTTTCTTAATTCCCCATTCGTGAACCAATAATTCCCCCACCGATTATGTAAATCACCCCAATGTCATTACACCTGGAAATTCTGTTTTTTCATTCTCACTGAGAAAGCCATAAACCACGTGGTCCTGTCACGAGCTCATGAGGCCTAGACATAAATTGCTGTTGACATCCTTAAATGTGACAAAATTCCTGTTTTTTCATTCTCACTGACAAAACCATAAGACAGACATGAAAAATATAAAGTAGATTAAACAACATACATAACCATCAATAAAAACAGATTATCATGTTAAAAAGTTCCTGTTTTCCAAATTCACACTGACAAAAACCATAAAACATCCATAAAAAACATCAAATAAATCGACCAACACACATAACCAGCCATGAAAACAGACATAAATGTGAGAAAGTTCCTGTTTTTTCATTCTCACTGACAAAAACCATGAAAACATCCATAATTTGATGTTGACAACCATGAAAAACATCAAATAAATTGACCAACACACATAACCGTCCAAGAAAACAACCATAAATGTGAGAAAATTCATGTTTTTCCAAGTGAGAAAAATTCTCTTTTTTCATTCTCACTGACAAAAACCATAAACCACGTGGTACGTTCTGTGCTGGTACCCCCCTTTCTACTGAGGCTGATGTAATACCAAAGCTGATAATACTGAAATGAAATTTGAGGAAATCTTGAGGGGAAAGTTGAACTAAATCAGAAAATAGTGTGGGCGTATATATTGCCAAAAGGGTGTTTCAGCAATATCTTTGAAAATTGAAACTGATTGGATTGGAGAATTAAAAGTTCCACCACTCTTCAGTTAAAATTTTGAGATAGCTATTTCGTTCAGCATAGTTGAAAAGTAGGGTTCTAAACCCCTATGCTTTCTAAAAGCCAGAATATAATTTTTACTTTAGTGAAACAAATTCTTTGACATGTTTTCATTTCTTTGACTTTAATAAATATAAAATTAATTAAATTTTTAAGGAATAAATATCAGCATATGTATATTAAACTGACAACGCACATTTGTTTTTCAGTAAATTCATTTGTATTTTTTTCAGTAAAGTACAAATTATACTCTGGCTGTTAGGAAGCATAGGCTTTTAGAACCCTACTCATATTAGTTTCTGCTCGTTTTGAGTTTGACTGTTATTTATTTTAATTCCTGTTTATTTTGGGTTTTATTTATTTATTGATACTGATTTGTGGTAGTTGTATGCTTGGTAGATTATTTGATTCTATTTTTGTTTATTTTTGGTTTAAGGAGTTCTTTACTTTTTTTAAAAAACTTATTTGGTAGAAAAAGTTTTTTTTTTTAATTAATTTGCTTATAGTGACCATTCAAAAAAATATAGCGCTACTTGGACGGACGAGGAATTAATTTATAATTTAATATGTAGTCTATTTAACGACTGTGACAAAAAATTGACCAAAGGAATGTTTAAATACTTTAAATACTTGGGGTAAAATCATCTTAAAATATAAACTTCTAAAAATACTAAAAGATTTTATACATTTACTCTTTCGTTATAAGTCAACTAAAAAAAGTATACATTCAAATATTTGCTTCTTGCATAGATTAAGAATTTATCTTTTTTAATTTGCAGCCCTTAGTCAAAGGTCAATATTAATTGCTCATTCAGTTAGGGACTTCAAATAAAATCATAAATTACTGAATGATTTAGAGACATTTTTTTAGTTCTTCTTCTTCTTTTTTATATTTTTCATTTTTACATAAATGAATTAAAAACAAGCATTGATTAAATAAAAATAAAAAGTCTTTTTTAACAAAAGTAAAGAACTAATTCTTGTGCAAAGCAAAAAAAAAAAAAACTACCAGAAATTAAAATAAGCAATGAACTAAACGTTAAAAGAAACAGCTATTAGAATTAATAAAAAATATAAGCAATAATGAACTTATATTGTACCAAAAATAAAACTGATTTTTAATTCAAACTAAAAAAGAACATAAATTACTAGGTATATGAACTGGGAAGTCGTCCCCCTTGTACCCCAATTATAGCATGAATGTCGTTTGCACTTTACTGAAAACAATATATATTTAAGTAATTCTTCTTTTATAATTATATCATGGAGAAATACATAGATTAACCAAAGGTCTGGAAATTAATGCGATTATATTTTATAATATCAATCTAGTTCCATCAGACCAATATACATTAAAGTTCCATTAATACTTTCGTCATTCTAAGCATATTCCTTTAAAATCATAGGCAGCGCAATCGTGCTGCCTAAGTAAAGAACTATGTTGGCACAATGTATTATTTTTTTTTCATACCAGGACAATTCGTATCGAAGGAGTTGCCTTAGAAACTTCGTAAAGGGCTCATTCGATTGCAAATTGGAGTGGCTAGTGCCTTTTTAATAGTCAAAAGTGATTGGAGGGTAACTAGCCCCCCCCCGCACTCCCATCATCCCCCAAACACATCCAATCAAAATTTTGAGATAGCCATTTTGTTCAGCATAGTTTATTTCCAGATAGGAAATATGTTTTTGAAGAGGACACTCCCCCACAACCCTCAGGGCCAGGGTTTTAAGTTACGCCCTGGGGGCATATCAGAACAATGTTGACACAATGTAATTTTTTTTTTCCTTTAGAGCAGGGCACTTCGTATCAAAATAGTCGTCGTTGAAACTTCGTAAGGGCTTATTCAATTTGAAATTGGAGTGGCTTGTGCCCTTTTTAATAGTCTGAAGTGATTGGAAGGCAACTAACACCCCTTCCTGGCCCACCATTTCCCAAAACACATCCAATCAAAATTTTGAGATAGCTATTTTGTTCAGCGTAGTTGATTTCCAGATAGAAATTATGTTTTTGAGGAGGAGACTCCCCCACAGCCTTCAGGGCAAGGGTTTTAAGTTATGCCCTGGGGGCATATGAGGTTTTATAGAAGACGTTGTCTTAAAAACTTCAAAAAAGACTCAATCGATTGAAACTGCAAAGGGCTTATGCCCTTTTAAACAATCGAAAGTGATTGGAGGGCAACCATTACCCCTCTCAGGCCCACCTTTTCCCCAAACACATCCAATCAAAATTTTGAGAGGTCCATTTTTCTCAACGTCGTCTTAAGTTCTGGAAAACCGGACTTTGATGAAGACAACCCCCTCCCCCCAACCCTCAGAGCAAGTGTTGTAAGTTATACCCTGGGGGCATACAAGGTTTATATAGAACGCGTTGTCGTAGAAACTTTAGAAAGGGCTCATTCGATTGCAAATTGAAATGACTAGTGCCATTTTTAATAGTCGAAAGTGATTGGAAGGCAACTAACACCCCTTCCACGCCCACCATTCCCCCGAACATATACAATCAACATTTTGAGATAGTCATTTTGTTCCACGCAGTTTAAAGTTCAGGAAATTACACCTTTGAGCAGGGTACTCCCCCAGCAGTCTTCAGGGCAAGGGTTGTAAGTTATGCCCTGGGGGAATATAGGGTTTTTATTGAAACCTTTGTCGTAGAAACTTGAAAAAGGGCTCATTCGATTGGAAATTCAAAGGGCTAGTGCCCTTTTTAATATTCGAAAGTTATTGGAGCCCCCTCTCACGCCCACCTTTTCCCCAAACACATCCAATCAAAATTTTTAGATAGCCATTTTATTCAACGTAGTTGAAAGTCTTAAAAAAATACAAATGAATGTGCATTGTCAGTTTAATATACATATACTGATGTTTAGTAGTCAAAATGTTAATTTTATTTGATTTAATAAAGTTATAAAAGTAAAAATATTTATGTTTGTTTCAGTAAAGTGCAAATTATGTTCTGGCCTTGAGAAGGCTTAGGGGTTTTGAGCCCAACTCGTGTTATTTTCTGCTCGTTTTGAGTTCGACTCGGTTATTTATTGTGTTCGTTTTGGGTTTCATTTATTTATTGATGCTGATTTGTGGTAGTTTCACGCTTGGTAGATTATTTTATTTTATTTTTGCTCATTTTTTGTTTAATGGAGTTCTTTACTTTTTTTGAAAAACTTATTTTGTGAAAAAAGTATTTTTAATTAATACATAAAAGAGCTGAATAGATTTGTTATTAGAAAACTTTACTTCAAGTAATAAAATGGATTTTTACAAAACTTAGAACTTTTCATTTTCAAAGTGTAATTTAGGCACCATTGCTCTATATATTAAAAAAAAATTACTTCTTTAACAAAAAACTTACTTCTTTAAAAAAGAACATAAATAAATACAGATAGGCAGGTGGCATTTAGTTCGAATTCGAAACATAAAATAATTCATATCAAAGGGATTAACTATTCAATGTTAATTAGATTTTCCGCGCCTTGTTTTGGCAAGAAAATCAAAGATTATCAATTTCTATGATCAGAGGACCAAAGAGTGCCCAGGTTTCTTCAGTACCACCTTCCACTGCCAGTACTATATTGCCCTGAATCTTAAGTCTTATGGGATTTTACGCTCCCGTTACTCGCTACCCCTAACGTCAGCTTGTCTTGCGGTAGACATCCATGCAAATGAATTCTTACCATTCAATTCTTACCAATTCCTTGTAATCTTATGAATTTACTGCATGATTTAAAACCCTAAATAGAACCCATGGTCCTTCCGATAAACTCTCCCAATCGTAGACGCAAACAGCACCGTTTCTTGATTAACATCTCAACAATGATCAAGCCTTTCATCGTCGGCAAAAATAACATACCTTAAAGATTTGATTCAAAGAAAGTATTTTAAAAAAAGAAGCCATTTTATGAAAAACCGTAAACTAAATTTTACTTAAAGAGAGAAAATGAAATGCTTTTATAAAT
Source organism: Artemia sp. Qi Xiang Cuo (assembly GCF_049724085.1). Classification (NCBI taxonomy): domain Eukaryota; kingdom Metazoa; phylum Arthropoda; class Branchiopoda; order Anostraca; family Artemiidae; genus Artemia; species Artemia sp. Qi Xiang Cuo. Next base: position 28,017,998 of record NC_142811.1, read on the forward strand.
GCCATACATATGCATATATTTAAACGTATATAATAACTGTATAAAAAAAAACATAAAAAGGTTATTTTAAAACAGTTCGTAGTAACGAGCTGTAAGTAGAGAGCACTGGTGGATCCAGGGGGGCCGAGGGGGGCTCCTCCCCTAGCGTAGTCTAAAGTAGTGGAATTTGCTTAATTAAGTCAAGTTTACGTTAATTAAACTTACTCTTGACGCAAGTTTATCGGATCAACCTATTTTGCCCCCCCCCTCTCCCCCAAATTTTTTTTTAGGATCAACCTATTTTGTGCCCCCCCCCTAGAAACAACCCTGGATCCGCCCCTGGTAGGGAGCGACTAAAAGTAACCAAAACTCTAAAAAAAAAGAGGAGATGGTCATTCCGAGTGGATAAAATTCATCCAGTTTAAAGTTGCCCATCAATAGCTAAGAGCCTGAGAAAACTCGCCAAATTTGGGAGAAAGGAAAAAAACATCCTAAAAAGGACAAGTTATCTTGACGAAAATTACACCATCAAATTCAGCATACTGGAAAACCCCATTGTATAGGTTTCTAGCTTCTATCAACACAAATGTGGATTTTTTTCGAAAAGGAAGAGGACGGATGCGTGATTATTTATTTTGTTTCTTCCCCAAGTAGTGATCGTATCAAACTAGTCATTGACAAACAAAAATTAGAAGTCCTAGTGCCGGTTTTGAGTAGTGCCACAGTGTGTGCCACAGTAAAGTGCCACAGTAAAGGGACGATTTCTACTATTTTGTAGCACAAAACTTTAGTTTTGTAACGAAATTATTAAACGAACAGAATTTTGTATTTTACTCAAGTGGTGATCGTATCGAATTAGTCCTTGAAATTCAGGAAAAGGCTCAATCGAACGAAAATCAAACCCATAAAATTCATTAAGTTTAAAGTTACCCATCAAAAATACGAGCCTGAGAATTTTGCCAAATATTTGAAAAGTGGAGAAACCCTAAAACGGAGAGTAATCTTGATGAGTACTACATTTGGGGAGGATTGGTGAGAATTAGGACAGTTTTAGAATTAGGACAGTTTTATTTATATTGTTTTTCCCCAAGTGGTGATCGTATCGTATTAGTCCTTGAAATTCAGGAAAAGGCTCAATCGAATGAAAATCAAACCCATAAAATTCATTAAGTTTAAAGTTACCCATCAAAAATACGAGCCTGAGAATTTTGCCAAATATTTGAAAAGTGGAGAAACCCTAAAACGAAGAGTAATTTTGATGAGTATTACATTTGGGGATGATTGATGAGAATTAGGAAAGTTTTAGAATTAGGACAATTAGGACAGTTTTATTTATTTTGTTTTTTACCCAAGTAGTGATCGTATCGAATTAACCCTTGAAATTCAGGAAAAGGCTCAATCGAACGAAAATCAAACCCATAAAATTCATTAAGTTTAAAGCTACCCACCAAAAGTGCGAGCCTGAGAAATTGTGCCTTATTTTCAAAAAAGGGGGGACCCTAAAAGGGAGAGCAGTTTTGCTGAGAATTACACCATCGAATATAGCAAATGAGATAACTCCATGTAGAGCTTTGAGTGAAGAGATATTAAAGATTAGTTTCGCCCTCCTCCCTCACTAAAAACTACTGTGTTTATCAGATGGCTCATGGATATTTAGGAAATGAGGACATAAAGCTGCACTTTTTGAGGCTTTATGCAAACTAACAATACTTCTTCCTGGCCTTCACAAAGATCCACCGGTTCTCATCCATAATAGCTGTTGCGCAATTATACATCACTATATATAGTTTTAAAACTTAAATCGACCAGGAATTATTACGTATATGAGGGGGGTTGCCCCTTCCTTACCACCTCGCTTTTTACGCTAAAGTTTAAATTTTGTCCTAATTATTTAAGAATGACTCCTGAAACACAAGGGTCGTTTAATTTTAACAATAAGTACCTTTTTTTTTAAAGTGCCGAAAAACTTTAGCGTGAAGAGCAAAGTGTTGAGGAAGGGGCAACCCTCCTCATATACGTAATAGTTTCTGTTCGTTTTAAGTTTAATGTTGTTCCTTACTTTCAGTTGAAAAAACTTGTTTTTTATTTAATATATAAATAGATGGATCTAGAAACGTGGTAAAAACCAGATATTTCAAGCTCGATCAAGAATTATTTATAAAAAAAAAGACCTAAAATTTGTTGGAATATCGTAAACTATATCAAAAGCAAAGACCTAAAAGTAAAAAAAAAAAAAAATGTAACTCAAGAAGAAGGCTCATCAGTGTCAAAGCCTCCGACAGTCTAACGTAGTAGTAAGTATCCTGTCACGTTAATTACTATTAAGTGATAATAATTGTTGTCAATTTATTGTTTTTCCATTTCCTTATTTCTGTGTGGTGTTTAGTTAGTATTTTGTTTGTGATTCTCAGTTTTTGATATTTTATGCTATATTTTGTAGATTAGATAGTGAAATACTCTGTACGGGTTTAATCACTGAATAAAATCATTCATTCAAGTATCCTGTCACCTACAGCAACATCTAATATTATCTTATACTTTTGAAATACCCTAACCACAGGATTCCAGAGCGCTTCTTCTAACGACAGCCAAGAAAATTGTATTTTTTCGAGTGTATGGTTTTAAACATAGACTTTAACGTCTGTTTTTTAATTTGAACAATCTTCACCAAAAAATAATGCAATGGCCACATTTCAAGGCATTTAACTTAATCTTGAGTTTTAATATTCTTTAGTTTTAACTGTGATCTAGTCCTTAATCTTGAGAGAGAGAAAAAAAAAATACAGATTAAAGATAAAGTATTGCACTGTTCAGTGGAAATGTTCCCGCTTTGGGGTAGCTCTGGATTTTTCTATTTTTAGTTAATTACTAAGCCAGTAAATATGTGACTTGTCAGCTGCTCATAATAAGCAAGCGACCATAAAGCGGGTTTAACTCAACACAAAAGGGAAGCTGAGAGTTCCTGGCGGAAATAGAAGCGCGTGCTAGGATCCCCCCTCTTAAATACAATAGGGGGTAAAAGAGGTATTAGAGATATATTGTGCAACAGTCAGTCCTCTTCTGGATAGTGACGGTGCTACATGATGTAATAAAGAAGAAAGTGGAAAATGATTTGCTGTTTTGATTCCTAGAAATGAAAAGATGACAGTAGGCCTTTTAAAGTTTTTCTTCTTTTGGCTTCAAGAGGCGTAAAAACAGCCATCTTATTTTAATTTATTAATACACCCTGATATGTCTTTAATTTAAAGCTAATTTTTACAATATTAATATTCTAGTGCTGTGTTCATAAACACAAGAAACTTAGTATTTCTTATGAACGGGGATACTTGTTGTAGCTAAAGTAAGCAATATAATTATGAAGAAGGTGGAAAAGTTTTAACTTGTTGATAACAAGCAGAGGAATACTACAGTCGGCTGTTCGAGTTTGTTTTCTTTTCTGCACATAGATTATTCCTTTTCTTTTAAGGCTGCTTTTAAGTTTCATTTTATAAGTTTAGTTGGTGCACTAAAATATCCTCTCTCGGAGCTTAAAAACGTAGAACTAGACTTCGTAATTTTGTCAAATAGCTTTCTGATGAAATCGCTTACAGGGCCCACTCGAACAATATTCTTTTTTTTAGCAATGTTAGTAATATTTAGTCCATGTGTCACTGTTGCGTTTTCAATAAAGTCAATTGATTCTGCATTTTTAAGTTAAAACAACCTACAATATCGCCGCAAAAGAAAACAACACTAATTAACCTTAGGAGGATTTTTTTCGAAAGGTCCAATAACTGTATTTTTGGTGATTATATGACCCTCAATAGTTCCTGGAAAAAGGGCTGTAAGTTGCGCAGTTTTCCCATTTTTTTCGCATACAGTATTTGTTGTTGGGAAATATATAGAAATTTTCGTGGATTCTGGGGGATTCTTCTGGGGGAATTTTACACGAAGGGGGGGGAGGATTTTCTAGCATGATTTAAAAAACAGTCAGAAGTTAAATTATTAAAAAATAAGTTTTTTCAACTGAAAGTAAGGAGCAACATTAAAACTTAACACGAATAGAAATTATTCTATATAAGAACGGGCCCTGCCCCTTTTTCCATCCGCGCTCTTTACGCTAAAGTTTGACTTTTTGTCCTGATTCCTTAGGAAAGACTACTCAAACACGAAGGACCCTGATTTTTGAATGAGAAGTATTTTTGAAGAACTTTAAGATTTAGCCTAAAGAGCGAAGCTTGAGGAAAGCGCAGCCCCCCTCAAATACAGAATAATTTGTATTCGTTTCTGTTTTTCTTATTTAATCAAACAGTTCGTGGTAACGAACTCTAAGTAAAGAGCGCCGCTGCTCAATAATAACCTGGACTCTAAAAAATGAAATTTTGATACCAATAAATATTTCAAAAGAATCAGACCATTATGCTGAATTCAAATAAATAAGTTTCATTAAGTTTAGTCTTACCCATCAATGGCTTCGAGCCCGAGAAAATTTGCCGGATTTTTGAAAAAATGAGGAAACACCCCTTAAATGTCATAGAATCTTAATGAAAATCACACCATCAGATTCAGCGTATCAGTGAACCTCAATGAAGAGTTTTCAAGCTCCTATCTGGATAAAAGTGGAATTTTGTATTTTTTTTTTTTAAAGAAAGATCACGGTTGCGTGTTTATTTGTTTTTTTTTCAGTGGTGATCCTATCGACCCATTGGTCCTAGAATATTGGGAGAGGGTTCATTTGAACGGAAATTAAAGGTTCTAGTGTCCAATTTAAGTGACCCATAAGATTGGTTGGCTATTAGGCCCCCTCTCACGCCCCTTTTTCTCAAAATCGTCCGATAAAAATTTTGAGATAATCATTTTATTCAGAATAGTTGAAAGGTCGAATAACTATGCTTTTAAAGATATTATAGCTCCCACAGCCCTAGGGATAGGTTTTTAAGTTGCAAAATTTGCCCATTGCTTACGTATAGTAATTGTTACTGAGAAGTATGCATGCATTTTTAGTGTGGGGAGGGGCGAATGTTCTGCTGGTGGTATTTTCCACGGGGATAATTTTCTATGGGGAGGGGTGTTTCCAGGGAATGAATTTTTCAAGGGGAAATAATACACTGGGGGAATTTACCAGAATTCCTATACGAAATTCTTCTTATATCTACATCTCTCTTTGCCGACGCATGGAGATCTTAAGAGTAATTTTCAGAGGTAAATTATCACCAGGATTGAATGGTCTAGAGCATAGCTCCACGGGGAGGAGGGGCTTTTCCATGGATGGGTAGCCAGATTTCCTGGCATTATTTAAAAAGTGATCAGAAATTAAATTAAAAAAAAGATTTTTTTCACTGAAAGTAAGTAGCAATATTAAAAGTTAAATCGAAAAGAAATTATTACGTATATGAGGGGGGTTGCTCCTCCTCAGCATCTCACTCTTTACGCTTATTTTTAAATTCTGTATGAATTCTTTAAGAACGACTCCTGAACACTATGTTCGTTTAATTAGGACAATAGGAAGCTTTTTTTAAAAGTACTAAAAAAAACTTCAGCGTAAAAAGCGGGGTGTTGAGGAGGAGCAACCCTCCTCATATACGTAATAATTTCTGTTCGTTTTAAGTTTCAATGTTGTTTTCCTTAACTTCCATTTGTTTTTTTTGTTTTTTTTATCTAACCAATGAACAGAAAATGAACAGAAAACCTTATCAATTAATCAATGACACTGAAAACGAAACAGAAGTCACGGCGAATAACAAGTCAAACTTAAAACGAACAAAATTATTATAAGCAGGGGTAGGGCTAACGCCCTTTTAGCCTTTAAAAGGTCAGAAATTCAGAGCACCTGAGCATTAAGATTCAACGTTCTGCTGCAAAGTCTATGTGCTTGCATATTTACATTATTTATGCCTTTGTCCCAGGGATTCAGGGGGGGGGGGGTTATTTCATACCTGAAGCCGCATTTATTGGCCCTCCGATTATTTTTAATAAAATAGGGATCTCAAAATTTTGGATCCGATATATTTGGGGGTAAATAGTGTGGATGACTGAAAAGAATGTGGTACGCGGTCTGGTTTCCAGCCAATCACTTCCGACTCTTAAAAAGGGCACTATAACTTTCAATTTCCAACCGAATGAGCCTTGTCTGAAGTTTCTACGACTGCTTCCATGCGAAGTGGCCTGGTGAAGAAAAGAAAATAATACGACTGCTGACACACAATTTATATAAGAAGTTTTTTCCTAGCACTAAAAACTTTAACGTAACGAGCAGGGCAGTATCCAGGATTTTTTAGGGGGGGGGGGGGTACGTAATAAAATTTAGAAAACGCATCAAAAATTTGTTTATATTCATTTATGTTACGTTTTTCCGAGCCGGACAAAATTTTAGCGGGGGGGGGGGGGGTCAAACCCCCTAACTCTCTCTAGATACGGCCTTAGTAACGAGTGAAGAGTAGAGGAGGGGAAAGGCCCCATCATCATATGAGACAAGACGCACTTCTACGGAAAAATGGGGGGAAAAGCCATTGCTATTTTAATAATTGCTATTTATTTATTTAATAACTCCATATATTTGAACTTTAAAATATTCAGCCAAATTAGAGGTACTCAACAATAAACCCTATTCAATCTGATAATTTGGCATGATTAAAAACATGGTGAATAAATCATTTGAAGAGTTTATATATATTTAATTTCTTTCTCATTTTCTATTATTTTGTCTCCACTAGACACATGTACCATTTCTCATGTGGAGGAAGGGGAGTAGCAGGAGGAAGGAGAAAGGGAAGAAGGGGAGTGATTTATATGATAAATAGTACAAAATAAGTTATTTATACAAAAAAAGGCAAAATATGCTGAACAAACCTTGAAATTTTGAGTGAGGGAGCAAATGACAGCACCCATCCCTCCTCTGCGAATGTTTCAGATATAGACCAAATTATACGCTGCTCGATCTAAGACATTATTCTTGCGACATTCATAAATAGAAGTCATAAAAATCAATTTTATTTTTTTCAAGAAACCTCTGTTCTTAAGAAAAAAAGAGGGCAACATCCAATAACTTATCGCCTATCAAAATTGATGCTTCTTAAATTGGTTCTACAAAGGTCCTTTTTCTACTTTATATATATTATGCAATCAAAACGGAGCAAATTAAAAACCGTTGGACCATAGCAATGACCATAAACGAAAAAAATATAGAATTGAAGGGCCGCAATTAACTCTATTCAAATGCCATTACTATGGGAAACTTAACGTATAATAAAAAAAAAATACTCAAAGAATCTTAATCAAAATCAAATCCCAGCAATAATTAACTAATGAGCTATAAGATTCTCAAAAAGTTTTTTCTAACTGCTCATATCAGGAACGTCAATTTGAGAAACATTGCTAAGGCTCCCTAAAGCCTTACAAAATGTTATAGAAACGTACCAATAAAGGAAAGAATTATGGGAAAACGGAGTGGAAATGGGGTTTCTTGTGTTCTAGCCCTACCCCTTAAAACAATCTCGATCCTAGGCTCCCGTCTCCTAAAGAAAATTTAAACGTAGAACCTAGACTAAGCATGCTTTCCCCTATAAATTACCAGATGATGAGAGACTGCATCATTTTTTTTACCACGAGTTTGTTCAACGTTATCATGTTATTTGAGAAGCAAATGCGGGTTCAGAAAGGAGTGTTAACCTGGCTTAATAAATGTATTTACACTCGTTCTTTCTTATAGCTATCAAACACTGTTGTCACAAATTGCATTACTCGATATTAATTAGGTTGTAATATCTTTGAGAATGATAAATCATGTTGCTATCAGTCCTTCTGTATTTGACAGCGAAGTCTAAAGATCATTGTTCTTTCTTTTTTTTTTCTTTTTTTTACTCAACGTACTCTGCTGTTTTAATAAAACCTACTAACAACAAAATGCAGTTACTCAACAATTTAAAAAAGTTGAGGCGTCTCCAACTGTGTAATTATGGTTAGATATTTCTGTATGGAACAAATTCTTTGAGACCAGCAGGGGTATTGAGCGGAGAAACTTAAATAAATGGAAGATTAGCTTCTGGGAAATATATTTGAAATACAAAAAGAAATGTTAAAACACTTTAAGAAACAAATATACTGGCTTAAAACTAGTATTTGTAATTTAGAAAATTGTTCAAGAAAATAGTTTGGATATTAGCTCAAGAATTATGACATTACTTGACAATGTCACGCAGGAGGCTTCTTTGTCGAAGATGAAAGTTAACGCTAATAAATCCTCAGTTATGACAGTTATTTTTTTAAAACCACCCCCTTCTTTCACAAACCCCATTCCTCCCAAAATCTCTGTCACGTGTATGAAACTAATTGGGGTGACAATTACTGCTGACTTGAAGTGGGATGCCCATGTTCAAGATATCCTAAAACACGCTTCCCATTCGGTTTCCCTTCTAAGACTTTTGTTAAAATTTTCTTGCCCTCATAAGGATCTTCTCCAACTTTATTGTTCTTTTATTCGGCCACTACTGGAGTTTGCTTGTCCAGTGTGGCATTTTGGTCTTTCTTCAGAGCATATTTGTAAGATTGAAAATGTCCAAAAACGAGCACGTAGAGTCATTAATGGTGAAGGAAAGGTTCCATATCATTGTCTACTAGGTAAGTTCAAGCTCACCACGTTGGCCGAGAGAAGGAACCTCCTATGCCTTAGTTTCGGTCGAGGAACAGACCTTGTCTGTTCCTCGACTACCTTCCATCATCCCCGAACCCTACCTTCCCGCCTGCAACAGACCATCCCGAATAAAATCCCAAAAAGTCCCCAAACTCACTCCCATCCTCGCTAAACAAGAAAGATATCGGAAGAGTTTTGTTCTGAGTTTTGTCGAGTTACATAATAGCCAGGAAAATTAGTCTTTAATTTTATTGTTATCTATTTTTTTTCTTTTTGACTTTTTAACTAAGTTTAACTCATCATATTTTTTCTATGTATTTTCATTAATTTTATTGTTTCCTATTTTTTTTATTTTTGACTTTTTAATTAAGTGTTGACTTTTTTCATGTATTTTTTTACAATGGATTATGTATGACGCGAATGTCACGTTCTTTTGATGATAGCCTATATTTATCTGTATAGTGCCTTTGAGATATATAAAGTGCTTTCCTTTGGACGTAAAATTCAAATTCGGCAAACATGCTGTGAAAGAAATTTTTAAAATAAAATTCTTTTCTATTCTAAGAAAATTGAATAAATTTGATAGTCACAAGAGTTTATTTTATCCGAGCTGTTGACAAAATTTCTGTGGGAACTTCTTTAGAAAATTCAAATTGAACACATAGGCCTACTTCTCTGCCAAAACATCAAACAAGTGACAATGAAACAGTATTTTCGATTTAAGAAATTTTAGTTCAAAAAGTATGCCTTGAAAGATATCTCCGAATTCCCTTTCGGCTGAGCTTATCCTGTATTTTATGGTACAGAACATGAGGAACCTCTTTACCGTTTCGTGAATAGTAGATCAAATTTATTGGGGATAATCATATTAATTCGAATTGTGTAAAATTATGGACTGTTGCTAATTTTACCATATATTTCCTTTGCGCACTATTTTGTCATTAGCCTGTTGAAAGAAACGGTTGTTGAAATATATGGTTGCCTAAATATATTGAATCACATTTTTTGTTATAAAGCTCAGGTTGCAATGAAAGAGGCTCCCTAATCTTTTCGACCAAAATTGGAAGCGTTAAACATGAGCGTTTAATGATCGAGTGGCTTATTTCCGTTTTTGTAAATATCTTCTCTGTCTTCCTCTTTGGTATAGAAATCGAAAAATAATAAATAAGTTTTACCTTACACCGTATTGGCGTTTGTCGCCTCACCATGGTTTGATCTGTTTGTTTTATTAATTTTATTTATTTATTGTTATTGTTGTTTAATTGTTATTGGTGATTTAATTTTTTTTTGTATTGTTATTGCTGATTTTCGTTTTTGAAAAAACTTCTTTTTTTAGTGTTGACTCCACTATTTACCTTGTGATGTGAGTGGGTTATAAATAAATATTATTATTATTATAGTGAGATGAACTGTATAAATTCAACTAAAAAAACGCGGAAGTTTAAACAAACCCCAAAAAACATTTTGACAAAAAGAAATTTGCTCAATAATTTCGACAGACCTCAAATGAGGGTCACGAGCAAGTATAATACTAGACAGGATTGAAATTCAGAAAGCTTGTTTGAGGCCAAGGCCGTACCCAGAGGTGTGGGGGGTGTTAGGGGGTTTGAACCCCCCCCCCCCCAAAATAAATGTTTGTCTGACTCGTAAAAACGTAACAAAAATTGACATAAATAAAATTTGTATGCGTTTTTTGAATTTTTTTTGTGTAAAACCCCCCTGAAATTGTTTTTTTTAGTAAAACCCCATCCGGAAAAAAATTCTGGGTTCGGCCTTGTTTGAGGCACTGAATATTTTATGCTGCACCCAGATATCATTAATCGCTTTTTTCTTTTGCTTCCTTCTTTTATTACTTGAGTAAATGTTTTTTAGTGTTACATGTCTGAACCCAAACGTAATGTTTCTCTTCCTTGTTTACATTTTAATTTATTCTTAATTTCAATGGTTGTGTTAAACGTGCCTCATCCTAAAGCAAAAGAAAAGTATAGTAAAGAAACATAATTTTCTTTACTCCGAGATTGATTACAAATTATACGACTATTTTTATAAATACAAGTTTTATGTATCTATCAGCATTGACCCCCAGGGGGAAGTCTCAGTCAGTAACTGGGGTCTACCTTATCGTCTCCTGTAAGAAACACGACTGAAATGTACGAGCTTTTCTAAGGGGAACAGCGGCACTGTCCCCAACTTTGCTAAACCACTTTCGGCAGGCATGAATTCTATATTTTGCCTTCGAATCTTATGAAAATCTTGCTTAAAGTTTAAACTCAGCTTTCAACAAAAGCAGTAATTTGATATATCCATGCAATTTGGTGTGTCCTTTTAAACTTCTTCAGCTTCCGACTAGACGAAAGAATAACAAAGAGCTTTTCAGATATCTGAACAGATTGAAAAGCTTTTCAATATTCAACTATAGCTTCAATCAGCTGTCATATAGCTATGCGGTAATCTGGTATAGTTCACAAGGTCCCACATTTTCTTTTGAGACCTTTATGGCTCATTTTGTGAAAGCTTCTCCGATTTTGAACATCTAAGAATGACCGTTAAAAAAGGTTTTAACGAAGAGAAGAAAAAAAGCAGCATTGTTTATTTAGAAAGCATATTGATAAAACATTTTCAAAGCTCCTTTCTTAGTTTTTGATTGCACTGACTAAAAACTTATGATTTTCTAGGAATAATATACGAAATAAAAATATAATAATTGATACGTTTTAAGATTGACAACTTACTAGCATTGCGCAGGTCATTTTCTACAAAAAAAATCCCTGTAACAAAATGAAAACTTAATACCTTCTTTGTTCCCCCTTTAAAAAGATTGGTTGAGTAATAATCTTGAGTAGGTCTAATATCTTGAGATGCTGAATTTGATAATATTTTCAATTTAGGTTGAACTTTGATCAGAAGAATTTCCAACGCAAGAAATCCACTTAAGTATTTGCGTTCTTTTTTTACATCCTATTCTTTTTATTCTATACCCGGCTCAATGGTAACCGAAACTCTAAAAAACGGAATTTTGATACCAATAGATACATCAAAAGAATCAGATTTTAATGCTGATTCCAAATATATAAGCGTCATCAAGTTTAGTTATAACAATCGAAAGTTAGGCGCCTGAGAAAATTTGGCTGATTTTAGAAAAAAGGGCGAAAGACCCCCTAAATGTTATAGAGCCTTAATGAAAATCACACCATCATATTCAGCGTATCAGAAAACCCTACTTTAGAGGTTTCAAGCACCTATCTACAAAAATGTGGAGCTGCATTTTTTGCCAGAACAAAGATCACGGATGCCGCGGATGCGTGTTTATTGGTTTTTTTTCCTGGGGTGATCGTATCAACCCAGTGGTCCCAGAATATCGTGGGAGGGCTCATTGGAACGGAAATTAAAAGTTCTAGTGCCCTTTTTAAGTGACCAAAAAAAATGGAGTACAACTAGGCCCCCTCCCACGCTCATTTTTCCCAAAGTCACCCGATCAAAATTTTGAGATAGCCATTTTGTTCAGCATGGTCAAAAATATAATAATTATTTCTTTTAGGATGACTTAATCCCCCGAAGTCCCCGGAGGGAGGACGGAAAGTTATGAACTTTACCCAATATTAACATATAGTATTGGTTATTGGGAAGTATACAGACGTTTTCCGGGGGATTTTTTCTGGTAGATGGGGGGAGGGGCTGGGTCGGGGGTTATATGGGAGGATCTTTCAATTAAGGAAGTTTTCATGGGGAAAGCGACATTGCTATGAAGGGGGCGCCGGGTTTCCCAGCATTATTAAAGAAAAGATCAGAAATTAAATAATAAAAAAACAAGTTTTTCAACTGAAAGTAAGCAGCAACATCAAAACGTAAAACGAACAGATAATATTACGTATATGATTGGGTTCACCCCCTAGTCAATACCTTGCTCTTCAAGCCAAAGATTGTTTAGTACTTTCATAAGAGCTATTTATTCTAATTAACGGCCTTTGCAATTAAGGGGTCATTTTTAAAGAATTGGAACAAAATTCGAACTTTAGCTTAAAGAGTAAGGTATTGACTAGGGGGTGAACCCCCTAATATACGTAATAAAAATCTATGCATATAGAAGTTCGTTACGTAAGTTAATTCATAAGTTACGTATATTTATTACTAATAAAAACGTTCGTAAATAAAATTAAACAAGTTTCAAAAAAGACATTTAACCCAATAAAAGTAAAATTAATAGGCAAATTTTGTTTTAATTATTCATGTACGGTGAGCCAAAATCAAAACCTGCTATAATTCAAAAACGTTAAAAAATTAAATAAAAAAAACAAGTTTTTATAACTGAAAGTAAGGAACGGCGTTAAAACTTAAAACGAACAGAAATTATTCCGTACGAGTTTGACTCGTACTCGAGTTTGACGCTAAAGTTTGACTCTGTCTCACAACTTTATTTTTTAAAACAATAAAAAGTTTGACTTTCTCACAACTCTATTTTGTAAAACAATAAAAAACTTTAGCGTAAAGAGCGAGGCGTTGAGGAGGGGACAGCCTCTTTCATATACGGAATAATTTCTGTTCGTTTTAAGTTTTAATGTCGCTCCTTACTTTCAGTTTAAAAACTTGTTTTTTTTATTTAATTTCTGATCGTTTTTTAGTTAATGCAGCTTTTATTTGCATCAAAATTTTACTTTTCTTTTGCTAAATGGATGTCTTTACAAATTAACTCACGTAACTAACTTCTATATTCGTATATTTTTCTTCTGACAAAAGATACAAAGTTGCAGATTTTTGCAGAAATGAGCTTCAAACCCAGGTGATAGGGTTTTCTGATACGCTGAATCTAACGGTGTAATTTTCATTAAAATTCTTTTACTTGTAGGGGATATTCCCCCCCTCTTTAAAAAATCGAGTAAGTTTTCTCAGGCTCTTAGCCTTTGATGAGTAATACTAAACTTAATAAAATTTATATATTTAGAATCAGCATTATAAACACATTCTTTTGATACATTTATTGACATCAAAATTTTGTTTTTAAAAGTTTCGATTACTATTGAGCCGTATCGCTTGTTTTTTTATTGTTTTTTTTTATTACGTATATGTTATTACGTATATGAAGGGGTTCTCCCCTTATTCAATACCACGCTAGTTAATACAAAAGTTAAGACAAATTTTTATTAAAAAAACCAATAAACAAAAAGTCCTTTTAATTATAATATATATATATTTTTAAAGCACTAAAAAAAAACTTTCGCGTAAAGAGCGTGTTATTGACTTGGGGGATAACCCCCTCACATACAGTATAATTTCTGTTGGTTTTAATTTCTAATATTCCTTCTTACATTTCAGGTGAAAAAACTTGTTTTTTTTATATTTAACTTCTGATCGTTTCTTAAATAATGCTTGGAAATCCGGCGCCCCCTTCATAGAAATGTTCCTTACCCCAAAGAAAAATCCTCCACGGACATATTCTCCAGCGACACCCCCTCCTTTAGCCCCCCCCCCCTCCAGAAAAAATCCTTCCTGAAAATGGTTGTATACTTCCCAATAACCAATAAATAATGCTGGCAAGTCCGGCGCCCCCTTCATGGCAATTTCCCTTCCCCCATGGCAACTTCCTGCATGGAACGATCCTTCCATCTAGCCCCCGCCCCTCTCCTTCCCCCACCTACCAGAAAAAATCTCCTCTGAAAAAGTCTGTATACGTCCCAATAACCAAGACGATATGTTAACATTGAGTAAAGTTCATAACTTTCAGCCCTCCCCCTGGGGACTTTGGGGGATCAAGTCATCCTAAAAGACATTTTTATCATATTTTCGACCATGCTGAACAAAATGGCTATCTCAAAATTTTGATCGGGTGACTTTGGGAAAAAAATGAGCGTGGGAGGGGGCCTATTGCCCTCCAATATTTTTGGTCACTTAAAAAGGGCACTAGAACTTTTAATTTCCGTTCCAATGAGTCCTCCCACGATATTCTAGGACCAATGGGTCGATACGATCACCCCTGGGAAAAAAAAACAACAAAAAAGCAAACAAAAAAACAAATAAACACGCACCCGTGATCTTTCTTCTGGCAAAAAACGGAAAATTCCACATTTTTGTAGATAGGAGCTTGAAACCTCTACAATAGGGTTCTCTGATACGCTGAATATGATGGTGTGACGTTCATTAAGGTTCTATGACTTTTAGGGGGTATTTTCCCCTGATTTCGTAAATCAGCCAAATTTTCTCAGGCGCGTGACTTTTGATGGGTAGCACTAAACTTGATGAAAGTTATATATTTGAAATCAGCATTGAAATCTGATTCTTTTGATATATCTATTGGTATCAAAAACCCGTTTTCTAGAGTTTCGGTTACCATTGAGCCGGGTCGCTCCTTACTTACAGTTCGTTACCACGAACTGTTTGATAAGAATCAAGCTTGTTAGTTTTACTACATACAATTTTTCTTTTCCTGCATTACTACGGATGCAAAAGTTCAAAGTGCTGTGCATCTATCTTAAAATAAATTTTAAAAAAGAACACAATTTTTCTGATAAAAGTGAAGAGCGAAGCTGAAATTTAAGACGAACAAAATTAGTGCTTCGCAGTGTATGCAACATTATCTGCAAAATAGGTTCAAATAAGTTATCTTGTGGCATATCCATATATTTGTAAAACTGAAAAAAATTAGCGTTTCAAGCTCTTTCCAAACATCAGCGTTTCAAGCTCTTTTTCAGAATTTCAAAAAATTGTTTTTATAAATAAATTGGTATTGGTGCATTATGCGGGCCCACCGCTATAAACTCTATCAAGGAAACCAGTCACGAAACCCGTGAAAAGGGCTATTTGCAACAGACCGCTATAGATAAATGATTACAAAGCATTGTTTCTCAATGAGTTACAATATTTAAACGATTTTTTGGGGTCTAGGGGGGGATAAAAGGTACCTAGGTTAGGTTACGTGTTTAATATGTGGTATGCTTTATCCCCCACCCCCCTAATGTGCTAGTATATAGCCCAATTCTGTTTCTAAACTATTATATATTCATCCTATTTTATTTCATTAGCATTAACCAAACTTGATAAGCCCGCATAATGCACCAGTACCAATAAATTTTATTGTTAATGTTAACATAAATAAAAGTCGTTATTTCAAATCAAATTTATATAACTGTTTAATTTAGCAGTTTTTATAGTATATTTTCTAGTTTTTACTTACTATGAGGGGTTGGAGGGGAGTGTACAAGACAAGTTAAGGGACTTCGACCTTGGAAATTATAATAGTATACTTTTTATGCTTGCTATCCTTTCAATGGAAAGGAATGGAAGAAATGGAACCCAAAAGAGCTATTTTTGATGCTATGTCATACTTTATGATGGCGTTAACCCGATGAATTTCTAAAAAGCACGTAAATCGGAGCATTAGCTTTCAAATCAGCTTTTAAACATTTCTCAATGAGGTTTCAGTGCCCCACTGACAACCAAGAAAAACCGACCAAAAATGGAAGGAGATGCATCACTGATTCCCCCGCGGAAAAGGTTACTTCCCTATGTAGCTCAGTGTGGAGGACTTTGTTCGGAATAGGACTCCTAACATGATGATTAATATGGTGCCTTTTCTATTTCGATCCGACGTCATTTTGAAAGGTTTCATGTTCTTTTTCAAAATTCCCATAAATTTGTTTTCGCAATAAGCTTTTACTATTAAGATTTATAAGAAATGAATAGTTGCTATTCCTGAATCAGCTTCAAGTTAATGTCTATGAATAAATTTGGTGCTGCCTCAAAACCTCTAAAAAGCTAGTATCAATTGACTTTTGACAAAAATTAAAAAAGAAATGTAAAAATTGGAAGTTTAGTTGGCCAGTTGAGTTTGTGTATATTTAAAAGAATTATATTCGAGAAGAGAGAAAAAGACAGAAATTGGTGAAAATACATTGGATAAAGCTCGCTGTTTACTATTTTAAACTCATATCACTTTGACCATGCGGCTATGGATTATTTAATTTTATTTACTACACAATCTATTAAACTATTAGATTTACAAAGTGGGTTAATGACTGTGACTCAAAAATATAGTAATTAAACTACATACCCTCCCTACTCGTGAGCTTTGTAGCACTAAAGCATTATTGTGGTGTTTACCCTAATCCTAGTATTTTACTGTATACAAACATCAGAAGAACGTCAATCGAACGTTCAAACGTCGAATATTTTAGATATTTTCATTTCTAGCAACTTTATTGCTCGTATATTGGCACAATCTGGCTGAAAGGAAATGAGGGGGGGGAGTCATCACGGAAAAGAGAGGGAAGACAGAAAAAAATTAAGCTTTATTTGAAAAAAGCTGTCAGTTTGCTCCCTGGTTGCTATTACATGAAATTGATATTTCTACAAGAAAAATAACCGACATATTACTGTTTTGTAAAGCTGTATTTTACATAAACAAAGCAGCTGAAAAAAAAATCGTAGTTCAATAATTAACACATAGCTAACAATTAATTCATAGTTAAAAAGTTGATTATTGATTAATAATTATGTCATAGTTAAATAGTTTAATAATTAATTCACAGTTTAAATAATTAATAGTTTGTAGCTTCATGGGTTTTATTTTGGTGTAATTTATTTTGTCATAACACATTACGCTAAATATTGGTACCAAACTTACTAACGACATCTCCACCATAACGGTGATTTTTTTTTTTATTTTATTTTCAGTCTTTAAACCTAAATCTTTCTATTCAAAATTACATGGATTGAACGATTTTTCCATAGTGTCTAAT
The DNA here is from genome assembly GCF_049724085.1 of Artemia sp. Qi Xiang Cuo. Lineage (NCBI taxonomy): Eukaryota > Metazoa > Arthropoda > Branchiopoda > Anostraca > Artemiidae > Artemia > Artemia sp. Qi Xiang Cuo. Next base: position 28,035,314 of record NC_142811.1, read on the forward strand.
GATGGATTGGAAATTACTTCAACTGATGATCGACCACAGAGCTGAGAATTTAATATCAGACCCGGAAATCAGTGCATGACCACTGTAATTGATGGGAAACAGAATTCATGCTCATAAGATGTCTTAGGACAGATCCAGCAATTTCTTTTAAGAGAGGCACAACTTTAAATAAACCTCCTGACGGTGGTGGACTCTAAAAGCTTAGTTTTCGAAGTCCTTCCCCTTGCATAAATGTCGAGTGTAGCCTAAGGTCCATAGATGATCAATGACTGAGCAAAGTCAAGAATTTATGCAAATAGTATAACACTGCACTTCAGTAAATAGTCTGAATTCAGCTTGATCTCTGATTGTCCAAACGCAATTCTTGTTTAATTAGAATCCAAGAGTTGGGTGGGGACATCGGTGGGACTAGCGAAAATTTCTTCGAAATTATTGGCGTATATAAAGCAATAGTTTGGTTAATCAGTTGAAGGAAAACCAAATGTTAAGGTAAGCTATTTAGCTCTTGTTTTGTAACTAAAAAATTATTATAAACCTATGTGGATATAAAATAAGTTAAAAAAGGAACTAGACAAAAAATTGAGAATCTGCACATGTCATAATCAGTTTAATATCAAGTCTGACGCTTTATCAGGCCTTCTGTAATGGAAGTTAAAAAAAAAGTTGCAGAAGTAACGGGAAACACTCCCTAGAATTTACCTCTTTGTTCAGACAATCTTAGACAGAGTAGACTTTTTTCATTTTTTGGGTGCGTTTGCGTAAGCCCAAAGAAAAACATAACCACAGCATAATAAATTGACGTGAAAAAATTTATGTAGGAACACGTCTAAAGCCAGAAAATGAAAAAAAAGCAAAACTTATACTTTCCATGAATTTGTATGAGGCCTATTAAAATTAAAAAAAGGTACATAAAATAAAAAAAAGGTACATAAAATATTTCCTAAGATACTTAGCGTAATCATTTAGGGGGCAAATTAAAAATTGAAGTGGAAACTGAATACCAGAGGAAACTTTTATTTTCATCTGGTATGAAATCTTTTGTTACCTAAAACGGCATGGTTTGTAAACGTTCAGTCGAATGAACACTCTTCAGTAATCTACGATTGCTAGCTCAATATAATCAACCATGGGAAAAATCACGCATGCGTGCATAAAAAAATCATAAATTTTCCCTAGCCTCTGGGTACTTCTTATTCAAATTATCAAATATTTGTTTCCCTCTTATCCTCCGCAAAAAATACTATGTACGCGCTCTGGAAAAATAAGAAATTCTGTATTTGATAGAACGTGGCTTTGGGGTTTTCATATAAGCTAAAATAAAGTGTACAAGTCTCGTTAACATCACACCGGTTACAAGCAGAAATTAATTATCCTCTATTTCTAAAATTATGAAATTTTTTGTTTGTTATATATATATATATAAATATATATATATATATATATATATATATATATATATATATATATATATATATATATATATATATATATATATATATATATATATATATATATATATATATATATATATATATATATATATATATATATATATATATATATATATATATATATATATATATATATATATATATATATATATATATATATATATATATATATATATATATATATATATATATATATATATATATATATATATATATATATATATATATTGTTAAATATCCTTATTTCTGACTTTCACCGGAGAATGTCGACATTCACTATGCACTAATAGTGAATGTTGAGCATTTCTGAGAATTATATTTTCTTCTTCGTAATTCAGTCGCAATAAATTTTTGGTCGCTTTTTCTGGGGGTAATGACTAAGAACTTAAAACACACGGTACATTTTTTATTGAGAAAAAAAAATATTAGGAATAGAAATCTCACATAGCGCAAATTTTGGATATGACTTGATTACTGAATTCTCTACCATCATCTGATTGCAATATTATAACGTCAACACGTTTAACAAATCTGATTGCATTATTTATAACCTCAAAACGTTTTAATCGTGTGTAATCCATAGGTGTGTTGCTCCACTTTTAGTAGGAACCACTTCCGTAAGTATTTTAGAGTACGTTTGAGAAAATAATATCAATCGTCCTCTCGTTTATCCACAATTAATGCATTTAATAAAAAAAAAAAAAAAAAAACAGGATTCACTGCAATATCCATTTTGTATAAAAAATTAAATAAAAACAAGTTTTTCCAACTGAAAGTAAAGAGCAACATTAAAATTTAAGAAGAACAGAAATTGTTACGCATATGAAGGGGGTGGCCTCCTCCTCAACACCTCACTCTTTACACTAAAGTTTTTTAGTACTTTTAAAAAACCTTGTTATTATTCTAACTAAAAGACTCTTGTGTTTCAAAAGTTGTTCTTAAAGAATTGGGACAAAATTCAAACTTTAGTGTAAAGAATCAGGTGTTGAGGAGGAGGCAACCCCCTTCATATACTTAATAATTTCTGTTCATTTTAAGTTTTAATATTGCTCCTTACTTCTAGTTGAAACAACTTGTTTTTTATTTGATTTCCGATCGTTTTTTAAATAATCCCAGGAAATCTGGTCCCACCTCCACGGAGAAATACCCTCCCCACGGATATACTCCCTAGACAATTCAATCACGGTGAAAATTTACCCATGACAAATACCCTTAACAGCTCCGTTCGTAAAATTGAAACGGAAAAGACATATGAAAAGAATTTTGTGCAGGAATTCTTGCAAATTCCCCATGTTTATAATTTCCCCTGAGAAGTTTATCGCTCGGAAATCTCCCTCCCATGGAAAATTCCCCATGGAAAAACCCTCAGCAGAAAATTCATCCCCCTCCCAAATATATGGGAGGGGGAATGTATGCATACATTGTATGCACGGCTTCCCAATAACAAATACTGTGCGTAAATAGTGGGTAACTTTTATAACTTAAATACCCCTCTCCTGGGGAAGGGGGGGGGTAATTTTATACCCAAAGACATATTTATTGAGCCTTTCAACAATGATGAACAGAATGGCTATCTCAAAATTTTGATCTGACGACTTTGGGGGAAAAGAGGCGGGGAGTGGGCCTAATTGCCCTCCAATTTTTTTGGTTACTTTAAATGGGCACTAGAACTTTTAATTTTAATTCGAATAAGCCCTCTCACGATTTTCTAGGACTACTGGGCTGATATAATCACTCATGGGGAAAAAAAAACAAAAAGACTAAACTTAATGAAACTTGTTTATTCAAAATCAGCATAATAAGCCGATTCTCTTGATATGACTACTGGTATCAAAATTCCGTTTTTTAGAGTTTCGGTTACTCTTGAGCCGGGTCGCCCCTTACTTACAGTTCGTTGCCACGAACTGTTTTATCAGGGAATCATGGAAACAAAACGTTGCTGTCACCATCAAATTTTGTATGACTGACACAAACTTTGTATAAGACTAACAAAGCTGACTTAAATCCAAGCAGAGGTAAGAATATGGTTTTTTCTTATCTTATCTCTCAATTAGAGATAAGGATTGGGAATTAAGAATGAGTTTTTTCCTCCCTTTTGGGTATTCATAGGATTGGATTTTAAGGCTTGGGTTTTTTTCCTCTCCTTCAGACATTCACCAGAGCATATCTGTGATTGTCGACATACACCAGAGTGGGTCCGAATGCCAAAAGAATATAATGAAATATTTGATCTTTCATTGACGTATTTGGTGTTTGTTGACATTCACCATTATTTTACATTCACGGTAACATATATATATATATATATATATATATATATATATATATATATATATATATATATATATATATATATATATATATATATATATATATATATATATATATACATAAATTATCTTTATAAGCGAGCAAGAGTTGTGTATTTAGTTATTTTTTTCTTGAAAAAGGCACTACATTTTTTCGGTAAAATTTGATCCTTGGATTTTCTGTCGTAAGAAAACGATCTAGATAGGTCAGAAGTTCGAGAATACTTTTTAAAATTATCTAAGTGACGTCATATTTATGAATTAATTAAAGAAAAAACTTTCCGAAAAATAAGTTTTTCAAAGAAATGAAAGGCCATTTTAAACTTAAGCTCAGCCGATACAAATACCTGTTAAAATTCAAACTCAAAACGATTAAAAATTACTATTAAAGAATAGATGAAACCCAAAACGAACAGAAATTAAATAAACAATCATAGGGAAAAACATACAACAAGTAATAATGTAAATGAATAAATAGATCTTAAAGCGAGTAATGCTGAGATTGAATATGTGAAAACCAATTTTATTACAAATATTCTCTTTTGTACTTAATATTGAAAATAAACATTAAAATTATAGTAAAATTTTGAACTGATGAGCTCTCAGCAATTAATATGATTGTACATCAAATATTCAGTTTAATTTATTAGTTCTTTCGAAAGTTGTTCAAGACGAATGTAGTTTCACTACAAACAAGAGTTTGGATACTGCCCCCTTCCTTAACTGTAAATAAAAAGCCTACTGCGTCAATGGGGCTTAACTGAAAACGAATTATATTGCAAATATTTTCTTTCCCAGTTCTTACAGCATTGAAAATACAAATAAAATTAGAGTGAAAAAAATTCTTGAACTGATGGATCTTCCAACAACTAATATCCTAATATATCAAATATTCAATTTGATGTTGTTTATATTTTTTAAGACTGTTCAAGACGCATATAGTTTTCAGTAAAGCGCCAATGACGCAGTAGGTTTCGGACTTTTACATTGAGAGAAAAAGGGGAAACCCAAACTCTTGTTTGTACTGATTTTTGTTCATTTCAAGCGTGATTTGTAAGTTCAATTTAAGTTTCACTCGTTTTAAGATTTATTTATTCATCGACATTAATAGCTTTTGTATGATTGTTTGCATTGATTGTTTATTTAATTTTTGTTTGTTTTGAATTTCATTTATGCTTAAATAGGAATATATTTTTTAATTTTAAGATTGATTTTCATATTCAATCTAAGCATTACTCGCTTTAAGATCTATTTATTCATTTACATTATTACTTGTTGTATGTTTTTTCCTATGATTGTTTATTTAATTTCTATTCGATTTGGGTTTCATTTATTCTTTAATAGTAATTTCTGGTCGTTTTGAGGTTGAATTTTAACAGGTATTTTGTATCTGCTAAGCTTAAGTTTAAAATGGCATTTACTTTTCTTTGATAAACTAACTTTTCGGAAGGTTTTTTTAATTAATTTTTGTTCGTTTTTGATAGCAAAAAGTTTCAAGTTTTTAAAAATTCCTCATTTCAAAATCAAACTAAAAAAAAGATCAAATGTTCATCAAAGTATCAAAACTGGTAACAAAGTAACAATATCAAAGTGAAAAAAGTTTGCCCCCTTTGAAATGAGCCCCCTTTGAAGTTTATACGACGACTCCTTCTATATGAAGTGCGTTTGGGAAAAAATGGAGTGTGGGGTGAGGCTAGCTGCCCTCCTATCACTTTTTAGTCTTAAAAAGTGAATTACAACTTTCAATTTCCAATAAAATTAGCCCTCTATGAAGTTTATACGAGCATCCCTTCCATAAAAACCATATATGCCCCAGGGCATAGCTTACAACGCCTACCTTCGGGCCCTGGGGGGCTGTGGCGACACCGGAGTTTTTGTTATCTGAACTTTGAACTATTTTTAACAAAATGCCTATCTCAAAATTTTTATCGGATGCATTAAGGGCGTAATTTCCAATCAAATGAATCCTCTCTGAAGTTTATACGAGCATCCCTTCCATAAAATGATATATGCCCCCAGAGCATCACTTACAACGCCTGCCTCCGGGTCATAGGGGGTTGCGTCAACACAGTTTTTTTATCTGACCTTTGAATTATTTTTAATGAAATGGCTATTTTAAAAATTTTATCGAATAGGCTTGGGGAAAAGAGGGCGTGCGGGGGGGGGGGGGGCTAGTTGCCCTCTGATATCTTTTGACTCGTAAAAACTGAACCAGAACTTTCAATTTCCAATCATATTAGCCCAATCTGAAGTTTATCGAGCATCCCTTTCATAAGAACCATACATGCCGTTAGGGCATAACCTAGAACGCCTTCTCCCGGGCCCTGGGGGGTTGTATTGACAGTGGAGTTTTTCTTATCCGACCTTTGAACAATTTTTTTAACAAAATGGAGAGAAACACATGCCCCCGGGCCCTGGGAGGCTGTGTCGACACCTGAGTTTTTGTTACCTGACTTTCGAACAATTTATAACTTAAGGGATATCTAAAAATTGTTTATCAGATACATTCGGGAAAAAGGCGGCGTGGGGGGGGGGGGTAGTTGCCCTCCATTCTCTTTTGACTCTCAGAAACTGAACTCGAGCTTTCAATTTCCAATCAAATTAACCCTCTCTGAAGTTTTTAAGAGCATCACTTCCATGGGAACCATATATTCCCCCAGGGGATAACTTAAAACGCCTTCCTTCGGGCCCTGGGGGGCTGTGTTGACACCGGAGTTTTCATTATATGGTCTTTGCACTATTTAAAAAAATGGCTATCTCAAAGCTCTTATCAGATGGGTTTGACAAAAAAGGGTATGGAAGGGGGGGGGGTCTAGGTGCCATCCAATCTCTTTTGACTCTTAAAAGTGAATTAGAACTTTCAATTTCAAATCA